>NC_059224.1:7437516-7590016 GCF_020615455.1 Coregonus clupeaformis | reverse complement strand
TTGAGGGGTAAGAGCCGTAATGATGTACAGTAGATCCCTTCTGTTTTGAGGGGTAAGAGCCGTAATGATGTACAGTAGATCACTTCTGTTTTGAGGGGTAAGAGCCGTAATGATGTACAGTAGATCACTACTGTTTTGAAAGGTAAGAGCTGTAATAATGTACAGTAGATCACTTCTGTTTTGAGGGGTAAGAGCTGTAATGATGGACAGTAGATCACTTCTGTTTTGAGGGATAAGAGCTGTAATGATGTACAGTAGATCTGAGTTTACTCAGTATTTATAGCACCACTGTAGAGTTGAGTTTACTCAGTATTTATAGCTGTTTATACCAAGGTAGTTCAATCTCTTAACAATAACTGTCAACTGTGGAATGCTTACAATTTACTCACATAGAAGTATATTATCCGATCACTAATTCAAACGTAGCCTTACATACTGGCCGTGAATTACTTGACTTATTCCTATGGACTCCTGGTGGAGCACAGGGCCTCAGTGCATCTCCAGCCAACCCTGTTCTAGACTGTTTTCATTATACTACATTCCAAGTGGTATAGTCCCATAATACAAACGTATTCTTATAGACTAGACATATATCCTCTGTGTCTTCATGCACACATCAGTGAACAGAGAATTAACATACCCTGGATGGAGGTGGGGCTCAGTGAACAGAGAATTAACATACCCTGGATGGAGGTGGGGCTCAGTGAACAGAGAATTAACATACCCTGGATGGAGGTGGGGCTCAGTGAACAGAGAATTAACATACCCTGGATGGAGGTGGGGGCTCAGTGAACAGAGAATTAACATACCATGGATGGAGGTGGGTGCTCAGTGAACAGAGAATTAACATACCCTGGATGGAGGTGGGGCTCAGTGAACAGAGAATAAACATACCCTGGATGGAGGTGGGGGCTCAGTGAACAGAGAATTAACATACCATGGATGGAGGTGTCACGGTTTACTACGCCAGAACCCAGAAGCAGACCAGGACAAGGTACTTTGAGACAAAGGTGAGTGTTTATTTAATTGACTCCCGAGTGAGGCTGAATAATCCAGGGACAGAGCGGGTGGCGTGGATGGGTTGTTGAGGGTGCAGTGGTAGGTCCAGAAATGGCTCGGCAGCCGCCGACCATCAGGCAGAGGTTGGGTGAAGGTTCCGGGTGAGAGACTGCAGACAGAACAAAACGGAGGTGAGTACACAGCAAATCAACAAGGTGCAAAACAACCAAACTAACGCTAGAACTCAAAGGCTGATACGCTGACAAACATACTGTTCATGGCTAACGATCCGGCAGGAACTGGATGTTCGGCCAGAGCCTAAGAAGGGTGATGATCAGGACCAGGTGTGCAGATTGCTGATGGGATGCAGGTGCGGAAAACAAGAGAGCTCCCCGGAGCGTTCCCGAACCCTCGGGAAACTGGAGATCACGAACAGGAAAAACTAGTCACCAGACAGGACCCGACTCAGACTGCCGGGATCGTTACAGTACCCCCCTCCGACAACGCCACCGGGCGGACTCCCGGAGCGCCAGGATGGAGGCGGTAGAAGTCACTGATGAGGTCAGCATCTAGGACCTGTCGCCGCGGAATCCAACTCCTCTCTTCAGGGCCATACCCCTCCCAGTCCACGAGATACTGGAAACCCCGGCCCCGCCGTCTGGAATCCATGATGCGACGCACCGTGTAGGCAGGACCACCTCCGATCATCCGAGGAGGAGGAGGAGGAGGCGGAGGAGGCAACAGAGGACTGAGGAAGACAGGCTTGAGGCAGGAGACATGAAAGGTGGGATGGACTCTGAGCGTCCTCGGTAGTTTGAGTCGAACTGCCACTGGATTGATCACCTTCTCCACCACAAACGGACCAATGAACTTCGGTAACAACTTCCTAGACTCAGTCCGTAACGGAAGATCCCGTGTGGCCAACCAAACCCTATCTCCGATGGTATAGGTGGGAGGCGGGGATCCGGCGACGATTCGCCTGGAGCTGATACCGGTCCGAAACTCTAAGGAGTGCCTTTCTGGCCCGATGCCAGGTCCGGTGGCAACGCCCGAATATGGGCCTGAACCGAAGGCACTGAGAGCTCCTTCTCCTGAGAAGGGAACAGGGGAGGTTGGTAGCCATACAGGCACTGGAAGGGAGACATCCCAGTGGCAGATGTAGGGAGAGTATTGTGGGCATACTCAACCCACGGCAACTGAGAGACCCAGGAGGTGGGGTTGGAAGAGACCAGACAGCGTAGCGTGGATTCCATCTTCTGGTTGGCTCTCTCCGCCTGACCATTGGATTGGGGGTGAAAACCAGATGTGAGACTGACTGTAGCTCCAATGGCCAAACAGAAGGACTTCCAGACAGCAGAGGTAAACTGAGGGCCACGGTCGGAAACGATATCACTGGGCAAACCGTGGACCCTGAAAACCTCCCTAACCAGGATCTCGGACGTCTCCGAGGCAGAGGGAAGCTTGGCAATTGGCACAAAGTGGGCGAACTTGCTGAATCTGTCCACGATAGTCAGAACGACCGTGTTCCCCTCAGAAGCGGGCAACCCCCGATAATCAATACACGGTCGAAGAGAGCCATCCTTCTTACCCACAAAGAAGAATCCTGCCCCCAGGGGTGATGACGAGGGACGAACGAGACCAGCCGCTAGGGACTCCTTGATGTAGGTCTCCAACGCCTCACGTTCAGGTCGGGAGATACTGTATAACCTTCCCTTGGGGTAGACAGCTCCCGGGAACAGGTTGATGGCACAATCATATGGTCGGTGGGGAGGGAGTGACAGAGCCTTCTGCTTACTGAAAACTTCCCCCCAAATCGTGATATGTCTCGGGAACCAGGGACAAATCTGGGGGTTTAGCCTCAATCACCTGACTGGGAACCGAATGGGGGCAGGCAGTCTTGAGACAGTTAGCATGACAATCAAGGCTCCAACTCGTTACCTTGCCCGTCACCCAATCGAACGTGGGATTGTGTTCCTTCAGCCAGGGGTATCCAAGGACCAGAGGAACATGGGAAGACGGCAGAATGAAGAATGAAATCATCTCAGAGTGATTCCCCGACAACCGCATCTTAACCGGTTCAGTCCTCATCGTGATACGTGCCAGACTACTGCCGTTCAGAGTGGTCGCTTCAATGGCTTCCGGCAATTGCTCCTTGGAAAGCCCCAGCTGTTCCACCAACTCGGCATCAAGAAAGCTTCCATCGGCACCTGAATCGATAAAAGCGTTAAGCGCTAAGCTCTGATTCCTGTTCACAAGGGGTAGCCGGAAACGGGGTCTGACAGAGGTACTGAGAGGTTGAAACTGGCTCGCTAAAAGTCCTCCCAACTTTAGCGAGCCGGGCAGTTTGACGACCGCCGGGAACAAGTGGAGATGTAATGTCCCGAGCTACCACAGTAGAGGCAGCAGTTGGTCTGACGTCTATGTTGACGCTCCTCCTTGGTTAACCCGTGCCGCCCCACTTGCATGGGTTCAGAATCGGGAGAGAGGACCTCTCCACTAATCCATTGTGGTGGAGAATGATCGACGTGTTCTGGTCCACCACCCGACCCGACTGGGAACTGAGAAGCTGATCGATTGGACGGACCCCATTGCTTCTCCCTCCTTCGCTCTCGGACTCGATTATCCACCCGAATAGACAAGGCTACCAAGCTGTCCAGGTCACTAGGCTCCGGATAGGAGATCAACTCATCCTTGAGCTGCTCCGACAGACCCTGGTAAAAGGCCGCTTGCAGAGACTCCTCGTTCCACCCACTCTCCACAGCCAACGTCTTGAACTCGATCACGAAGTCGGCCACGCTGCGAGTTCCTTGGTGAAGCGAAAACAGGCGCCTAGCTGCGTCCCTCCCTCGGACGGAATGGTCGAAGAGCTTCCTCATCTCGGCCGTGAACCCCTGGTATGAAGCCATGCAGGGGTCTTGTCGTTCCCAAACGGCTGAAGCCCACTCCAGCGCTCGACCACGCAGCAACGCAATCACAAAGGCTATCCTAGCCTTGTCTGTGGCATAAGAGTAGGGCTGTAGATCGAACACTAATCCACACTGCATAAGGAAGGAACGGCATCTTCCCAGCTCCCCTCATATCTATCCGGCGTCGGAACCTCGGGCTCACGGAAGGACACAGCTCCAGAAGCGGCAGGCGAGATGGGTGAAACCGGTATTGGATCCTCCACCGGAACTTTGCGTTGGTTCTGGACCTCCGTCAGACCGGTAGAAAGGTTCCGAACTGACAACGCGATCTCCTGTAGTACCGTGCTAAGATGGCCCAACATCTTCTCCTGATGGGTAATGGCATGGCGAACAGAGTCCAGGTCCGCTGGGTTCATTACTGGCCGGATCGTTCTGTCACGGTTTACTACGCCAGAACCCAGAAGCAGACCAGGACAAGGTACTTTGAGACAAAGGTGAGTGTTTATTTAATTGACTCCCGAGTGAGGCTGAATAATCCAGGGACAGAGCGGGTGGCGTGGATGGGTTGTTGAGGGTGCAGTGGTAGGTCCAGAAATGGCTCGGCAGCCGCCGACCATCAGGCAGAGGTTGGGTGAAGGTTCCGGGTGAGAGACTGCAGACAGAACAAAACGGAGGTGAGTACACAGCAAATCAACAAGGTGCAAAACAACCAAACTAACGCTAGAACTCAAAGGCTGATACGCTGACAAACATACTGTTCATGGCTAACGATCCGGCAGGAACTGGATGTTCGGCCAGAGCCTAAGAAGGGTGATGATCAGGACCAGGTGTGCAGATTGCTGATGGGATGCAGGTGCGGAAAACAAGAGAGCTCCCCGGAGCGTTCCCGAACCCTCGGGAAACTGGAGATCACGAACAGGAAAAACTAGTCACCAGACAGGACCCGACTCAGACTGCCGGGATCGTTACAGGAGGTGGGGGCTCAGTGAACAGAGAATTAACATACCCTGGATGGAGGTGGGGCTCAGTGAACAGAGAATAAACATACCCTGGATGGAGGTGGGGCTCAGTGAACAGAGAATAAACATACCCTGTAAAAACCCCTGCTGAAGACTACGGTCCGAAACACGTTGGGTTTAACAATAAATAAGCATTTTGATCAACTTACATTGTCCTCCAAGACTGTCTGACTAACCTCTCTGCTTCAGAGTGCTCCTGATTTCATGCACCTTCACACTGGACACACTACGTCATTTCAACGTTGGAGAAATGGGTAATATTTGGTAGATACGTTGATCAATGAGATTCCAACCTATTTTCACCCACTCAGAATGTTTGTTGAATTCTCAATGTGTTTTCACTATGCTTTCAGTCATCTAAAAGCACAACCAAATTCCAATGGAAAATCAATGTCAGATTTTTGGTATAGTTGTCACCTACTGCACACCAAAGTTCAAATTGGAATACTGTCACGGTTTCGGCCGAGGCTGCTCCTCCTCCTTGCTCGGGCAGGCTTCGGCGGTCGTCGTCCCCGGAGTACTAGCTGCCACCGTTGTATGTTTCGATGTTCGTTTGGTTTTGTCTAGTTGTTGTACACCTGTTCCCTGTTAGTGTGATTATGTACCCTTTATATGTTCCATTTGTTTGTCATGTGTTGTGTGTAATTGTTTTCACCTGTCGTTTGGTGCAGTGCTGTTTGCCAGTCGCTCATTTTGTACCGTCGCACTGTTGTTTTGTGCGCAGTCGGTTTTGGAGTGTTTTACGCACTGTGGCGTATTGTTCGCCTCCGGGTTGGTTAGACCCGTTTTGTTATTTTGGTTTATGCAAGTAAAGTCTGGTTTGACTTAGCTCCTGTGTCCTGCATTTGATTCACACCACATCCGCATCAGAGTTCGCGACAGAATTACACACCTTAAGATGGAATCAGCAGGAGCAACAGCAGCACCTGAGTCGCTGGAGGAGCACGTCCGCGGCCAGGATGACCAGATCCGACAACTGGGGACCGCTCTGCAGGACGTCATCAACACCCTGCACCGATGGGAGTCCAGAGGGGTACCCACACCCCCACCTACCTTACCACCACAATCGGTCGGTCCGCCCATCCCAGGCCCGGAACCCAGTGGGATTCGGCTCTCGCTCCCGAGGGCGTATGACGGCACAGCTGCCGGGTGTCAGGGGTTCCTCCTGCAGGTGGAGCTCTACCTGGCCACTGTACACCCGGTGCCCTCGGGACACGAGAGCGTTTCCGCCCTCATCTCCTGTCTCACGGGCAAGGCGTTGGAATGGGCCAACGCCGAGTGGAGGAGGATAGACGCCACCACCATCTCCTACGCGGAGTTCTCCCGTCGCTTCAAGGCCGTGTTCGACCATCCACCTGAGGGCAAGCGGCGGGGAGCGTCTATACTACCCCCGACAGGGGAGGAGGAGCGCACAGGCGTTCGCACTGGAGTTCCGGACTCTAGCGGCAGATGCAGGATGGAATGAACGGGCCCTCATCGATCATTTTCGATGTAGCCTACGGGAGGACGTTCAGCGTGAGTTGGCCTGCAGGGACACCAATTTCACCTTCGACCAGTTGGTCGACATGTCCATCCGTCTGGACACCCTGCTGGCCACCCGTGGACGTTCCGAGTGGGGTCCGTCCATTCCATCCTCCAGCACCTCCGAGCCGAGCCCTATGGAGCTCGGGGGTGCTGGCGCTAGAGAGAGGAGGAGAAGGAGCCCGAGGGGGGCTGTCCCCTGCACCAATTGCGGCCGTGGAGGGCACACTGCGGCCAGGTGCTGGGGAGGGTCTCCAGGAGGAGGGGACAACAGGCCACGCACTGGGGAGCATTCCCAGGTGAGTAGACGCCCCACTTACCCAGAGCTCTCTGTTGTGCACTTTTGTATACCTGTTAGTTTTCCACAGGTTGCACCTCATTCCCAGCATAAGGCGCTAGTAGATTCAGGCGCAGCTGGGAATTTTGTTGATCGGAAGTTTTGTTTAGATTTAGGGATTCCCCTCCTGCCTGTTGACGATCCTTTTCCCGTTCATGCTTTAGATAGCCGCCCGTTGGGGTCGGGGGTTGATTAGGAAGTCACAGCACCACTTAGGATGTGTACGCAGGGGGTCATGAGGAGACTATTCAGCTATATCTGATCGACTCCCCTGTGTACCCGGTGGTGCTGGGAATTCCCTGGTTAAGTACCCATAACCCTGCCATTTCGTGGCAACAGAGAGCTCTCAAGGAGTGGTCTGCTCAGTGTGAGGGGCGATGTCTGGGTGTTTCCGTGGGGGCGACCTCGGTGGAAAGTCCAAACCAAGTGCCCGCATTGCACATTCCACCTGAATATGGGGATTTGGCACTTGTGTTCAGTAAAGCGAGGGCGACGCAGCTGCCTCCTCACAGACAGGGGGATTGTGCGATAGACCTCCAGGCAGGAGCAGCGCTCCCACTGAGCCACGTGTATCCCTTGTCTCAAGAGGAGAGAAAGGCTATGGAGACTTACATATCCGAATCCTTGAGACAGGGATACATACGGCCCTCCACTTCCCCTGCGTCCTCAAGCTTCTTTTTTGTGAAGAAAAAAGATGGAGGGTTGCGCCCGTGCATTGATTACCGTGGTATCAATCAGATTACTGTGAAGTACAGTTATCCACTCCCTCTGATTGCGACCATGACGGAGTCATTGCACGGAGCGCGGTTTTTCACAAAACTGGATCTCAGGAGCGCATATAACTTGGTGCGCATTAGGGAGGGCGACGAATGGAAAACAGCATTTAGTACCACTTCGGGTCATTACGAGTATCTCGTCATACCATACGGGTTGATGAATGCTCCGTCAGTCTTCCAATCCTTCGTGGATGAGATCTTCCGGGATATGCAGGGGCAAGGGGTGGTCGTGTACATTGATGACATTCTAGTGTACTCTTCTACCCGAGCCGAGCATGTAGCCCTGGTGCGTCGTGTATTGAAGAGGCTGTTGGAGCACGACCTGTATGTCAAGGCAGAGAAATGTCTGTTTTTTCAGGAGTCGGTCTCCTTTTTGGGTTATCGGTTGTCCGCGTCAGGGATGAAGATGGAGGTGGACCGTGTGTCAGCCGTGCGTAATTGGAAAACCCCAACCACTGTTAAAGAGGTGCAGCAGTTCTTGGGCTTTGCGAATTACTACCGGAGGTTTATCCGGGGTTTTGGACAGGTGGCAGCTCCCATAACGTCTCTTCTGAAGGGTGGTCCGGTGCGCCTGAAGTGGTCAGCTGAGGCGGACAGGGCTTTTGGGAAACTGAAGGACCTGTTTACTTCGGCTCCGGTGCTGGCGCATCCGGATCCTGCCTTACCCTTTCAGGTTGAGGTGGACGCGTCTGAGGCCGGTATAGGGGCCGTTCTTTCTCAACGGTCCGGCACGCCACCTAAACTCTGCCCCTGTGCTTTCTACTCTAAAAAGCTCAGCCCGGCGGAGCGAAATTATGACGTCGGGGACAGGGAGCTGTTAGCTGTGGTACAGGCCCTTAAGGTGTGGAGGCATTGGCTTGAGGGGGCTCAACACCCTTTCCTCATTTTGACTGACCATCGGAACCTGGAGTACATCCGGGCAGCTAGGAGACTGAACCCTCGCCAGGCTCGGTGGAGCATGTTTCTAGCCAGGTTCGTGTTTAAGATCACGTACATCCCTGGGTCCCAGAACAGTAAGGCAGACGCTCTGTCCCGGCGGTATGACACAGAGGAGAGGTCCGTTGAGCCTACTCCCCATACTACCGGCGTCTTGTCTAGTGGCACCGGTTGTGTGGGAGGTCGATGCTGAAATCGGCGGGCGTTGCGTGCCGACCCTAGCCCTCCACAGTGTCCTGTGGGTCGGACGTACGTTCCGCTCGAGGTTCGGGATCGACTCATTTACTGGGCTCACACGTCACCCTCCTCTGGACATCCGGGTATTGGCCGGACAGTGCACTGTCTTAGCACTAAGTACTGGTGGCCAACGTTAGCCAGGGATGTGAGGGTTTATGTCTCCTCCTGCTCGGTGTGCGCCCAGTGTAAGGCAACCAGACACTTGCCCAGGGGTAAGTTACAACCCCTGCCCGTTCCACAACGACCCTGGTCCCACCTCTCGGTGGATTTTGTGACAGACCTTCCCCCCTCTCAGGGGAATACCACCATCCTGGTCGTTGTGGACCGGTTCTCTAAGGCCTGTCGTCTCCTCCCTATGTCGGGTCTTCCTACTGCCCTACAGACCGCTGAGGCACTATTTACCTACGTCTTCCGGCATTACGGGGTACCCGAGGATATAGTGTCTGATCGAGGCCCCCAGTTTACCTCCCGAGTCTGGAGAGCGTTCATGGAGCGTTTGGGGGTCTCGGTGAGCCTTACCTCGGGGTACCACCCGGAGAGCAATGGGCAGGTAGAACGAGTGAACCAGGATGTGGGTAGGTTTCTGAGGTCGTATTGCCAGGACCGGCCGGAGGAGTGGGCTAGGTACATTCCCTGGGCAGAGATGGCCCAAAACTCTCTCCGCCACTCCTCCACCAACCTAACCCCTTTCCAATGTGTGTTAGGGTACCAGCCGGTTCTGGCACCATGGCAGCAGAGCCAGATCGAGGCCCCTGCGGTGGATGAGTGGGTGAGGCGCTCGGAGGAGACGTGGAACGCTGCACACGTCCATCTGCAGCGGGCCATCCGTCGACACAAGGCGAGCGCCGATCTCCACCGCAGTGAGGGGCCGGTGTACGCACCTGGAGATCGAGTCTGGCTCTCGACCAGAAACCTGCCCCTCCGCCTGCCCTGCCGGAAGCTGGGTCGGCGGTTTGTGGGGGCCTTTTAAAGTCCTAAGAAGATTGAACGAGGTGTGTTATAGGTTACAACTGCCTATTGAGTATAAGAATATTAACCCCCTCGTTCCATGTGTCTCTTCTCAGGCCGGTGGTAGCTGGTCCACTCCAGGAAGGTGAGATAGGAGAGACTCCTCCGCCCCCACTGGACATCGAGGGGGCTCCGGCGTACACCGTTCGGTCCATCTTGGACTCGAGACGTCGGATGGGGGGTCTCCAGTATCTCGTGGAGTGGGAGGGGTACGGCCCGGAGGAACGGTGCTGGGTGCCGCGGAGGGACATCCTAGACCCGTCTCTCCTGTCGGAGTTCCACCGGGGGCACCCCGCGCGCCCGGCTCCGCGTCCTCCTGGTCATCCCCGAGGCCAGGGTCGGCGCACAGCTGGAGCCGCGCGTCAAGGGGGGGGTACTGTCACGGTTTCGGCCGAGGCTGCTCCTCCTCCTTGCTCGGGCAGGCTTCGGCGGTCGTCGTCCCCGGAGTACTAGCTGCCACCGTTGTATGTTTCGATGTTCGTTTGGTTTTGTCTAGTTGTTGTACACCTGTTCCCTGTTAGTGTGATTATGTACCCTTTATATGTTCCATTTGTTTGTCATGTGTTGTGTGTAATTGTTTTCACCTGTCGTTTGGTGCAGTGCTGTTTGCCAGTCGCTCATTTTGTACCGTCGCACTGTTGTTTTGTGCGCAGTCGGTTTTGGAGTGTTTTACGCACTGTGGCGTATTGTTCGCCTCCGGGTTGGTTAGACCCGTTTTGTTATTTTGGTTTATGCAAGTAAAGTCTGGTTTGACTTAGCTCCTGTGTCCTGCATTTGATTCACACCACATCCGCATCAGAGTTCGCGACAAATACAATGTCAAATCCCTCTGGGTATACATTAGTTGAATCAACATTGTTTCCACGTAATTTCAATGAAATGACGTTGAACCAATGAGGAATAGACATTTAATTGACGTCTGTGCTCAGTGGGATATCTTGTTTATTTACACAACAACTCAATGTGTTATTAATGTGCTTCATTTCATAGCACAACCAAATGACCCGGATTGCAGTTAGTTGAGATTACATTAAGGTACATGATGCAAGTGATCAACGCCATTTGAGATTCTCTGCAGATTATTTTAGCAATTGTGAAGATCTCCACAGACCTGTGACCCTGAATATGCACGCTTTCTATGATTACATAAGAAGACATGTATAGTTACAGTAGGCTAACCTCAATATGTGGCCATTTTAAGGTTGACTAAATACTGTTACATTAGTTTGTAAGATAGCCTTAACATTAGGCTATTTACGGTCTTACAAAAGTAATATTGAATTGTGTTTGGTTGACAATGCAACCAAATATCAACATTTACTGCTTGGATAGTTCCTTCTGAGCCACTAGCTTAATCCTATTCTTTAACTTTTATTTATGGTTGAGATGGAGACACGTATCCAACATATAATTTGTTAACTTGTCGACAAGTTAATAGGCTATTTACTGTATTGCAAAAGTGAAATTGAATTGTGTTTGGTTGTCAACACAACCAAATATCAACATTTGAAGGAGATGTATATTCTGCTTAGATAGTTCCATCTGTGACACTGAGACTGGCTTTAATTCCATTTTGTCTACAAATTAATAATTAATATGTTGGATTCAACGTCTCCATTTCAACCAAAATTCTAAGTTAAATGCACTTTAAATAAAGTTTAATTTGATTTAGTTCTATTTTTTAACTTTTATTTTTAGTTGAGATATTTATTATTAACTTGTAGATTCCATTACAAATCAACCAAAGCTTGAAACCCTAGGCCAATATGTATTGTCCTGGGTAGAATTTAAACAATAGCTGTTGATGACTTCCCAAATTCTATATAGGCCTAAATAGCATAATTGATGATATATGATTGATAAAGTATGATTACATTTCATTTGCTCTGTTGAACTTACCCTTTGGAATGACTTCGATAGCAACAGTGAATCTATTAAGTGGAGATTTCTCGACAGTCATTCTCACGATAGCACATTGGCAATAGTCAGTAACAAATATCAAAGCTAAGCAGGGCTGGGCTTGGTTAAAACCTTAGATGTGAGACTGAATGGACAGCTGTAGATAGATCAACTCTCCAGTAGGAGGTGCTGCCCAGACCATAGTTTTTTTCTTATAGTAGATATTACGTTGAAGATCTGATGTTGTTTCAGAGGTACAAATTCACCATATTATATACAAGGTTTGTCGATGTTGAAAGTTGGTTACTTTGATGACATAATCCTGTGGTTGAAATTTTACCCCTTCAAAACAACAGTTGATTACTTTTTTCCAACTCCAATGTTTTTCCACGTAGATTCCACGTCACAATAATACGTTGACAAATTACGTTGAAACAACGCTTGATTAAACCAGTTTGTGCCCAGTGAGTTGGCAGTGTCGGCAACAATTTTTTTGAGAATCGCTATTGGCTCCTTGATTTATCATTAGACGACGTTTTTTGCCGTTGCCGCGATGATGTCAGAGCACCGGTTTGCCTTGCTGCGCTCCCCGACGTCGCTTGCTTCTTTGCCTGTGTGTGGGCCGTTGCTATGACTTCAGTTGACAGACAGCTCCACTCTCGTTTGTTGAAAATTGTTTTTGTGGGAAAAGTCTCTAAATGCTATCAAAACCATAGAAACCCTCAAAACTCCCCAAAGGCAGCCTGAAAAGTAGCTGAATTTGTCGCTAGACTCTTTGACCGTTAAAAGTCCCTGGAGGGGTCTAAAAACTCACTTGGGTTGCAGTGTTCCTTTTCCTTTGCATAGAAAATACATGTTAGAGTTAAAATGTTGTGGGGGGGAGTCTTACCTCAATAAACAACATTATGACAAAGTTAGTCTGGTAAAGGTGTTGGGGGAGTCTCACCTCAGTAAACAACATTATGACAGAGTTAGTCTGGTAAAGGTGTCACCTCAGTAAACAACATTATGACAGAGTTAGTCTGGTAAAGGTGTAGGGGCTGGCCTCTCCCCACAAACACCATTAAGCATATTTTTTAACGCTATACTGTAACCATGGCAACAGTCTGATCCAGAAGGGTTTGGCCAGTTCAACAGAACGACCTGGTCAATATACAGATACAATACGTATAATACTGCTAAATGACTAAAAATGTAAAATGTAATGATTTCACGATGACACTACCGTAAAAAAGTAATTGTTATAGAGTCAGTGTTATAGAGTCAGGGTTATAGAGTCAGTGTTATAGAGTCAGGGTTATAGAGTCAGTGTGCCCTAGATAATTTAATTGAAGATGATCTCATCGTGAAGCAACAGGGATGATGTCAGATTTTAGATTGTTACCCACTCACTCTCTGACTGACTGCCCTATCTGTTTTTGTCTTGAGAGAGAGAGAGAGAGAGAGAGAGTGTGTGAGGGTGTGCATTCTGGTATGTGTGTATTGCTTATATCTGCTCACACAAACACAAACACACACACACACACACACACACACACACACACAGTGCCAGGTTAACATAGATCTGCTCACTCCCCTCTTCCTCCTCACAATCAGTTTGATGTCTGATCTGCTCACTCCCCTCTACCTCCTTCTTTCTCTCATTTCCTCTCCCTTTCCCCTTTCTATCTATCTCAATAAATTCAATTCAATTCAATTCTATTCTATATACACTATGATACATTAAGAACACCTGCTCTTTCCATGACATAGACTGACCAGGTGAATCTCGGTGAAAGCTATGATTGCTTTGTGTATTGTGTAAAAGTGTGCCATTCAGAGGGTGAACGGGCAAGACAAAAGATGTACGTTTTCCCGTGTGTATCAAGAATGGTCCACCACCCAAAGGACATCCAGCCAACTTGACACAACTGTTGGAAGCATTGGAGCCAACATGGGCCAGCATCCCTGTGGAAGACTTTTGACACCTTGTAGAGTCCATGCCCCAACGAATTGAGGCTGTTCTGAGGGCAAAAGGGGGTGAAAGTAAATATTAGGAAGGTGTTCTTAATGTTTTGTCCACTCAGTGTATGTTTACATTGCCAAAGCAATTGAAATAAACAATAAACAAAAGTGAAAAGAAACAAACAAAAACAACATCAACAAAAGACGATTAGAAAATATCAGTAAACATTGCACTCAAGAAGGTTTGTAAAAATCTCTCTCTAGTGAGCTCATTTCCAGGATGTGTGTGTTGTCTGATCTGAGGCGTGTGTTTCCTGTCAGAGGCTCTAGGCTCAAGTAGAACAGAGAGGAGCAGAGAGGAGCAGAGAGGAGCAGAGAGGAGCAGAGAGGAGCAGAGAGGAGCAGAGAAGAGAGGACAGTGACAATAGGACACGCCCTGAAATCTCTCTCTCTCTCTCTCTCTCTCTCTCTCTCTCTCTCTCTCTCTCTCTCTCTCTCTCTCTCTCTCTCTCTCTCTCTCTCTCTCTCTCTCTCTCTCTCTCTCTCCCTCCCTCCCTCCCTCCCTCCCCCCCTGTCTCTCTCTCAGGGCAGTGTAGACACGCCTGTAGACAGTGTGGCGACATCATCTGGTGCCTGTTACATTATGAGGGTTATGTGAGCTGAATAACAGATCAAAGGGCTGCGACACCACATGCACAATATTATACCTATCAACACCACATGCCACAATATTATACCTATCAGCATCACAATATTATACCTATCAGCATCACAATATTATACCAATCAGCATCACATCACAATATTATACCTATCAACACCACATGCCACAATATTATACCTATCAGCATCACAATATTATACCTATCAGCATCACAATATTATACCAATCAGCATCACATCACAATATTATACCTATCAACACCACATGCACAATATTATACCTATCAGCATCACAATATTATACCAATCAGCATCACATCACAATATTATACCTTTCAACACCACATGCCACAATATTATACCTATCAACACCACATGCCACAATATTATACCTATCAGCATCACAATATTATACCTATCAGCATCACAATATTATACCAATCAGCATCACATCACAATATTATACCTTTCAACACCACATGCCACAATATTATACCTATCAGCATCACAATATTATACCTATCAGCATCACAATATTATACCAATCAGCATCACATCACAATATTATACCTATCAACACCACATGCACAATATTATACCTATCAGCATCACAATATTATACCAATCAGCATCACATCACAATATTATACCTTTCAACACCACATGCCACAATATTATACCTATCAACACCACATGCCACAATATTATACCTATCAGCATCACAATATTATACCTATCAGCATCACAATATTATACCTATCAGCATCACAATATTATACCTATCAGCATCACATCACAATATTATACCTATCAACACCACATGCCACAATATTATACCTATCAACACCACATCACAATATTAGGGTCATGTGTAGAAATGCCCATTTAGGTCTAGGCTTTGACTAGGCCATTCCAAGACATTTAAATGTTTCCCCTTAAACCACTCAAGTGTTGCTTTAGCAGTATGCTTAGGGTCATTGTCCTGCTGGAAGGTGAACCTCCATCCCAGTCTCAAATCTCTGGAAGACTGAAACAGGTTTCCCTCAAGAATTTCCCTGTATTTAGCGCCATCCATAATTCCTTCAATTCTGACCAGTTTTCCAGTCCCTGCCGATGAAAAACATCCCCACAGTATGATGATGCCACCACCATGCTTCACAGTGGGGATGGTGTTCTCGGGGTGATGAGAGGTGTTGGGTTTGCGCCAGACATGGCGTTTTTCTTGATGGCCGAAAAGCTCAATTTTAGTCTAATTTTAGGCGACCCTCTCTTGGCAGGTTTGTTGTGGTGCCATATTCTTTCCATTTCTTAGTAATGGATTTAATGGTGCTCCGTGGGATGTTCAAAGTTTCGGATATTTTTTTATAACCCAACCCTGATCTGTACTTCTCCACAACTTTGTCCCTGACCTGTTTGGAGAGCTCCTTGGTCTTCATGGTGCCGCTTGCTTGGTGGTGCTCCTTGCTTAGTGGTGTTGCAGACTCTGGGGCCTTTCAGATTTTTTTTTTTATTTCACTTCACCAATTTGGACTATTTTGTGTATGTCCATTACATGAAATCCAAATGAAAATCCATTTGGTTACAGGTTGTAATGCAACAAAATAGGAAAAACGCCAAGGGGGATGAATACTTTTGCAAGGCACTGTATATCCCCCCAATAGAATCCCCATACTTTAACGATGACAGCTTCTCCATCTTAGAGGGGGAGATCAACCATTTCCAGGCCCAGGGACATGTACTAGTCTGTGGTGACCTGAATGCCAGAACTGGACAAGAACCTGACACCCTGTCACGCCCTGGCTCTGGGGACTCTTAAATGTTGAGCCAGGGTGTGTAGTTTCTATGTTGTGTTTTCTATGTTTAGTTTCTAGATCGTTTAGATCTATGTTGGCCAGGGTGGTTCCCAATCAGAGGCAGCTGTAGCTCGTTGTCTCTGATTGGGGACCATACTTAGGTAGCCTGTTGGCACTAGTGTGTTGTGGGATCTGGTTCCGTATAGGTTTGTTGTGTGTACCTTAAGACTTCACGTATCGTTTGTTTGTTGTTTTGTCGTGTTTGCACAGTTATAATAAACATGTACGCTTATCACGCTGCGCCTTGGTTCGACCAATCTTTAAACGATCGTGACACACCCTCAGCACACAGGGGGACAAACACCTACCTAGAGGTGACAGCATTCCCTCACCCATATGCCCCCCTAGACACAACTATGACAACATAACCAACAAAAACGGGTCACAACTCCTACAGCTCTGTCGGACGCTTGGTATGTATATAGTCAATGGCAGGCTTCGAGGGGACTCCTATGGTAGGTACACCTATAGCTCATATCTTGGCAGTAGTACTGTAGACTACTTTATCACTGACCTCAACCCAGAGTCTCTTAGAGCGTTCACAGTCAGTCCACTGACACCCCTATCAGATCACAGCAAAATCACACTCTATTTGAACAGAGCTATGCTCAATCATGAGGCATCAAAGCCAAAGGAACTGAATAATATTAAGAAATGCTATAGATGGAAGGCAAGTAGTGTGAAAATCTATTAGGCAACAACAAATTCAATCCATTCTAGACAACTTCCTGGACAAAACGTTCCACTGTAATAGTGAAGGTGTAAACTTGACAGTAGAAAACCTAAACAGTATATTTGACCTCTCAGCTTCCCTATCAAACACCAAATTGAGACGGCATGCAGAATTCTGCAAAAATATCCTTTGTGTACAATGTATCCTACGTGTACAAGCACCAAATAATTCATGCAGAGCAGAATTAGGCCGATACCTGCTAATTATCAAAATCCAGAAAAAAGCTACATTCTACAACCACCTAAAAGGAAGTGATTCCCAAACCTTCCGTAACAAAGCCATCACCTACAGAGAAATTAACCTGGAAAAGAGTCCCCTAAGCAAGCTGGTCCTGGGGCTCTGTTCGCAAACACAAACCCAACCAAATCATGAGAAAATAAAAAGAGAATTACTTGACATATTGGAAAGATTTAAAAAAAGAAAACAGACCAAACTAGAACACTATTTGGCTCTAAACAGAGAATACACAGTGGCAGAATACCTGACCAAAATTAAGGAAGGCTTTGACTATGTACAGACTCAGTGAGCATAACCTTGCTATTGAGAAAGGCCGCCGTAGGCAGACCTGGCTCTCAAGAGAAGACAGGCTATGTGCACACTGCCCACAAAATGAGGTGGACACTGAGCTGCACTTCCTAACCTCCTGCCATCCTACTACATGACCATATTAGAGACACATATTTCCCTCAGATTACACAGACCCACAAAGAATTCGAAAAAACAATACACATTTTGATAAACTCCCATATCGATTGGGTGAAATTGTAACGATCCCTGCAGTCTGAGTCGGTTTCTGTCTGGGTACTAGTTTTTCTGCTCGGGATCTCCAGTTTCCCGAGGGTTCTGGAACGCTCCCTGCCTGGTTGCCGGGCAACGTTGCTAGGCGGGAGCTCTCTTGATTTCCGCACCTGCATCCCATCAGCAATCTGCACACCTGGTCCTGATCATCACCCTTCTTAGGCTCTGTCCTAACATCCATTCCCTGCCGGATCGTTAGCCATGAACAGTATGTTTGTCCGTGTATCAGCCTTGGAACTTCTAGCGTTAGTTTTGTTGTTTTGCACCTTTTTGACTTGCTGTATACTTACCTCCGTTTTGTTCTATCTGCAGTCACTCACCCGGAACCTTCACCCAACCTCTGCCTGATGGTCGGCGGCTGCCGAGCCATTACTGGACCTACCACTGCACCCTCAACAACCCATCCACGCCACCCGCTCTGTTCCCTGGATTATTCAGCCTCACTCGTGGATCTATTAAATAAACACTCACCTTTGTTTCAACTTACCTTGTCCTGGTCTGCTTCTGGGTTCTGGCTTAGTAAACCGTGACAGAACGATCCGGCCAGTAATGAACCCAGCGGACCTGGACTCTGTTCGCCATGCCATTACCCATCAGGAGAAGATGTTGGGCCATCATAGCACGGAGCTACAGGAGATCGCGTGGCAGTTCGGAACCTTTCTACCGGTCTGACGGAGGTCCAGAACCAGCGCAAGTTTCCGGTGGAGGATCCACTACCGGTTTCACCCATCTCGCCTGCCGCTTCTGGAGCTGTGTCCTTCCGTGAGCCCAAGGTTCCGACGCCGGATAAATATGAGGGGAGCTGGGAAGATGCCGTTCTTTCCTTATGCAGTGTGGGTTAGTGTTCGATCTACAGCCCTACTCTTATGCCACAGACAAGGCTAGGATAGCCTTTGTGATTGAGTTGCTGCGTGGTCGAGCGCTGGAGTGGGCTTCAGCCGTTTGGGAACGACAGGACCCCTGCATGGCTTCATACCAGGGGTTCACGGCCGAGATGAGGAAGCTCTTCGACCATTCCGTCCGAGGGAGGGACGCAGCTAGGCGCCTGTTTTCGCTTCGCCAAGGAACTCGCAGCGTGGCCGACTTCGTGATCGAGTTCAAGACGTTGGCTGTGGAGAGTGGGTGGAATGAGGAGTCTCTGCAAGCGGCCTTTTACCAGGGTCTGTCGGAGCAGCTCAAGGATGAGTTGATCTCCTATCCGGAGCCTAGTGACCTGGACAGCTTGGTAGCCTTGTCTATTCGGGTGGATAATCGAGTCCGAGAGCGAAGGAGGGAGAAGCAATGGGTTCCGTCCAATCGATCAGCTTCTCAGGTTCCAGTCGGGTCGGGGATTGGACCAGAATACGTCGATCATCGTCACCACACAGGATTAGTGGAGAGGTCCGGTCTCCCGATTCTGAACCAATGCAAGTAGGGCGGCACGGGTTAACCAAGGAGGAACGCCAACTCAGACGTAGGACTAACTGTTGCCTCTACTGTGGTGGTTCGGGACATTACCTCGCCACCTGTTCCCGGCGGTCGTCAAACTGCGCGGCTCGCTAAAGTTGGGAGGACTTGTAGCGAGCCAGTTTCGACCTCTCAATACCTCTGTCAGACCCGTTTCCGGCTACCCTTATGAACAGGAATCAGAGCTTAGCGATTAACGCTTTATCGATTCAGGTGCCGATGGAAGCTTTCTTGATGCCGAAGTTGGTGGAACAGCTGGGGCTTTCCAAGGAGCAATTGCCGGGAAGCCATTGAAGCGACCACTCTGAACGGCAGTAGTCTGGCACGTATCACGATGAGGACTGAACCGGTTAAGATGCTGTTGTCGGGGAATCATTCGGAGATGATTTCATTCTTCATTCTGCCGTCTTCCCATGTTCCTCTGGTCCTTGGATACCCCTGGCTGAAGGAACACAATCCCACGTTCGATTGGGTGACGGGCAAGGTAACGAGTTGGAGCCTTGATTGTCATGCTAACTGTCTCAAGACTGCCTGTCCCCATTCGGTTCCCAGTCAGGTGATTGAGGCTAAACCCCCAGATTTGTCCCTGGTTCCCGAGACATATCACGATTTGGGGGAAGTGTTCAGTAAGCAGAAGGCTCTGTCACTCCCTCCCCCACCGACCATATGATTGTGCCATCAACCTGTTCCCTGGAGCTGTCTACCCCAAGGGAAGGTTATACAGTATCTCCCGACCTGAACGTGAGGCTTTGGAGACCTACATCAAGGAGTCCCTAGCTGCTGGTCTCGTTCGTCCCTCGTCATCACCCCTGGGGGCAGGATTCTTCTTTGTGGGTAAGAAGGATGGCTCTCTTCGACCGTGTATTGATTATCGGGGGTTGAATGACATCACGGTCAAGAACAAGTATCCCCTGCCCTTGATGAGTTCTGCCTTCGACTCCTTACAGGGTGCTACGGTGTTCACCAAGCTAGACCTACGCAATGCGTATCACATGGTCCGGATCAGAGAGGGGGACGAGTGGTTGACGGGTTTCAATACACCGATGGGTCACTCGAGTATCAGGTGATGCCGTTTGGACTGACCAATGCTCCAGCGGTATTCCAGAGTATGGTGAACGACGTCCTGAGAGATATGATCGGTCTCTTTGTGTTTGTTTACCTGGATGACATTCTGATCTTCTCGAAGGAACCTTCCGACCACGTCCAGCATGTCCGGCAGGTTCTGCAGCGATTGTTGGAGAATCGCCTGTTCGTGAAGGCCGAGAAGTGCGAGTTTCACGCCCACACGACATCCTTTCTCGGGTACATCATCTCCAGGGGAGAGATTAGGATGGACCAGGAGAAGGTTAGAGCGGTTCTGGAATGGGCCCAGCCCGGTACGAGATTGCAGCTCCAGAGATTTTTGGGGTTTGCAATTTCTACCGCAGATTCATCCGGGATTACAGCCGTGTGGCCGCTCCGTTAACTGCCTTGACTTCCAGTATCAGGACCTTCAAGTGGAATCCGGAGGCGGATCGAGCGTTTCTGGATTTGAAGAGGCGATTCACCAACGCACCGATTCTCTCTCAACCGGACACGGCCCGTCAGTTCGTCGTTGAAGTGGACGCGTCTGATGTGGGAGTTGGCGCCATCCTGTCGCAGCGATGCTCCACGGACAGTAAACTCCATCCCTGCGCCTACTACTCTCGTCGCCTTTCGCCTGCGGAGAGGAACTACGATGTGGGTAACCGGGAGCTTCTCGCGGTGAAACTTGCCTTGGAGGAGTGGCGCCACTGGTTGAGGGGGCGGAGCAACCGTTTATTGTCTGGACTGACCACAAGAATCTTGCTTACGTGCAATCGGCTAGACGCCTTCAACTCCCGTCCAGGCCAGGTGGGCGTTGTTTTTCGGACGATTCAATTTTCCCTGACGTTCCGACCTGCGATCTAAGAACGGCAAGGCGGACGCCTTGTCCCGGATGTTCTCCAAGACGGAAGAGAATGGGTCCAAGACCGAGACAATTCTCCCCCCGGAACTGCGTCGTGGGAGCAGTTATGTGGAAGATTGAGGAGGAGGTGATGGCGGCCCTTCGGACGAGCCCGGTCCCGGTAACGGTCCACCCGGTCGGTTGTTTGTGCCTGAGTCGGTTCGTCCTGCTGTCCTCAAATGGTCCCACGCCAGCAAGATGGCTTGTCACCCTGGCGTGGCTCGGACGATGGCGTTTCTTCGCAGACGCTTTTTGGTGGCCTGCCATGGCCGAGGATACCGGGGTTTTGTTGCTGCCTGTCCAGTGTGTGCGCAGAATAAGAGTACCAATCGGCCCAGCTCTGGACTACTTCACCCCCTTCCTATTCCCGGCGACCATGGTCGCATCTGGCCCTGGACTTTGTCACTGGGTTGCCCTCTTCTGAGGGGAACACGGTCGTTCTGACTATCGTGGACAGATTCAGCAAGTTCGCCCACTTTGTGCCAATTGCCAAGCTTCCCTCTGCCTCGGAGACGTCCGAGATCCTAGTTAGGGAGGTTTTCAGGGTCCACGGTTTGCCCAGTGATATCGTTTCCGACCGTGGCCCTCAGTTTACCTCTGCTGTCTGGAAGTCCTTCTGTTTGGCCATTGGAGCTACAGTCAGTCTCACATCTGGTTTTCACCCCCAATCTAATGGTCAGGCGGAGAGAGCCAACCAGAAGATGGAATCCACGCTACGCTGCCTTGTCTCCTCCAACCCCACCTCCTGGGTCTCTCAGTTGCCTTGGGTTGAGTATGCCCACAATACTCTCCCCTACATCTGCCACTGGGATGTCTCCCTTCCAGTGCCTGTATGGCTACCAACCTCCCTTGTTCCCTTCTCAGGAGAAGGAGCTCTCAGTGCCCTCTGTTCAGGCCCATATTCGTCGTTGCCACCGGACCTGGCATCGGGCCAGAAAGGCACTCCTTAGAGTTTCGGACCGGTATCAGCTCCAGGCGAATCGTCGCCGGATCCCCGCTCCCACCTATACCATCGGAGATAGGGTCTGGTTGGCCACACGGGATCTTCCTTTACGGACTGAGTCTAGGAAGTTGTCACCGAAGTTCATTGGTCCGTTTGTGGTGGAGAAGGTGATCAATCCGGTGGCAGTTCGACTCAAACTACCGAGGACGCTCAGAGTCCATCCCACCTTTCATGTCTCCTTGTTAGGCCTACTGCTGCTAGGTAGCTCTCTCTGCTCTCTCCCTCCCCTCTGTCTGTCCTTGATTGCAGGAGTGAAGTCTGGTGTGCGGGAGTCAGGGTTCCAGCTGCAGCTCATTCACCATAATCACCTCAGCCTTTAAGACCCGGTCAAACTTACCACTCATCGTCAGATCATAGTCAAGACGACCATGTTAGTCTCGCTGCCGACTCAACCTGGTTATTTTTGCTCTTTGTGTTTTTGGTCTGTTCTATTTACTTTTTCTCCTGTGCCACAGATATTTGGAACCTGACTCCTGCCTCCGCTTCACTCCTGCCACCACCATCCTGCTCTCCAATACCGGACCTCTCTTTTGGACTCATCACGGACACTAGGACATTACGGTACCACACCTGCCCTGATCTGGATCTGTTACCCTCCCTGTAACCTGGACTTGCTCTTCCCATATATTTGGAAACCTGGACTTTGAACATTGTAAATAAACCTGTTAAAACTTCTATGGCTTCGTGTACTTGTCTGCATTTTGGTTCTTATCCAGTTAAATCATAACAGTATGATCTGACCAACATGAACCCAGCAGACAGTAGCTCGGATACCACCCCAGAGTGCACTGAAATTTGGACTGCCATAGCCAATCAGGGCATTTTACTTGGCCAACATGATACCCTGTTTAAGACGATTGCTGAGGACAGTCAGGTGCTGCTTAATCAGGTTCAATTACTCACCAATCAAGTGTCTGCCCTTACTACCCCTTCAGCCCAGATCAGAGAGCCTTTTGTTCCTGCTCCAGAGCGCTATGACGGGAACATGGGAACCTGTGGCGATTTTTTTGACTCAATGCTCGTTAGTGTTTGAACAACAGCCCCTCACCTACGCCTCAGAAAGAGCCCGTATTGCCTACCTTATTAACTCTACTAGCGGTTCCGCTCGTGCCTGGGGATCCGCGGTATGGGAGAGTCAGTCGGACATTTGCAACGCTTACGTTGCCTTCACCACGGAGATGAGGAAGGTTTTTGACCACCCCGTACGAGGCAAGGAGGCTGCGAAACGGTTGTTCTCTCTTCGACAGGGGGCTCGTAGTGTGGCGGAGATGGCAGTGGAGTTTCGGACTTTAGCAGCAGTGAGTGGTTGGAATGACGAGGCATTACAAGGAGTGTTCATCAATGCTTTGTCTGAGACTTTAAAAGATGAATTGGTGTCATATGATGAATCGAGCTACGCTGGATAATCTTATTTCACTCACTATCAGGTTGGATAATCGGATTCGGGAGCGCCGCCGGGAGAGGAGTGTTAGTTCCAAGCAACCTGTCTGTCATCAACAAACTCCTCCCTGCATCTTCCCTACGGAGAAAGCCGTGTCTTCCCGAGTCGATACGAGGAGCACTGAACCCGAAGCCATGGAGGTGGGTCGTGCACGGTTGTCCTCAGAGGAGCGTGCACGTCGTATTCAGGCTCGGGTCTGCCTGTATTGTGGAGAAGCTGGTCATTTCGTTCCTTCCTGCCCAGTTCGTCCGGGAAAAGGGCCGGCTCATCATTAATGGGAGAAGTTTTGGTGAGCCGAGCAGCGGATTCTTCCTCTTCTCCCCGCATTCTGCTCCAGGCATCCCTCCAGTGGCAGTCCCAGAATTTCTCTGTTAGTGCGCTGATTGACTCTGGTGCCGACGAAAGCTTTTTGGATAGAGAGTGGGCTCAACAAATGGATTTGGAGACTGTTCCTATGGACTGTCCGCTGCAGGCTAAGGGTCTAAATGGACAATTGTTGACCCGTATTACCCATCAAACTGTTCCTGTTTGTCTTAGAGTGTCGGGTAATCATCAGGAGAACATTCAATTCCATATTATCGACTGCCCACAGACACCCCTGGTCCTTGGTATCCCCTGGCTCATAAGACACAATCCACACATTGATTGGGTGACAGGTAACATTGTTTCATGGAGCACATTTTGTCATGTGAATTGTTTGTGTTCTGCTCAGACTCCTGCCAGTACTGTGCCTCAACCTCCACTGGAGTCCATGGATCTCTCTGCTGTCCCTGACGCGTATCATGACCTGGCATCCGTTTTCTGCAAACACAGAGCTACTTCTCTTCCTCCTCACCGGCCTTACGACTGCGCCATTGACCTCCAGCCAGGAGCCCCGCTCCCCAGCAGTCGCCTGTACAATCTCTCCCGGCCGGAGACGGAGGCTATGGAGAACTACATTCGGGACTCCTTGGCGGCAGGTATTATGCGTCCTTCCTCGTCACCTGTAGGAGCGGGATTCTTTTTGTTGCTAAGAAGGATAAGACCCTCAGACCCTGTATTGATTACCGTGGTCTTAACAACATCACCATTAAGAACAAGTATTCTCTGCCTTTGATTAATTCTGCTTTTCCCCTCCTTCATGGTGCTACCATCTTTACGAAACTGGATCTACGAAATGCGTATCACCTGGTGCGCATTCGTAAGGGTGATGAATGGAAGACTGCCTTCAACACACCCTTGGGACATTTTGAGTATCTGGTTATGCCTTTTGGGTTGTCCAATGCCCCTGCTGTTTTTCAGGCACTAGTCAATGATGTCCTTCGGGACATGTTGAATCGGTTTGTTTTTGTCTATCTGGATGATATCTTGATTTTCTCAGAGTCCTCCCAGGAACATGAACTACATGTGCGCCAGGTGTTGCAAAGGTTGTTGGAGAACAAACTGTTTGTGAAGATGGAGAAATGTGAATTTCATGTGTCTGAGACCTCTTTTTGGGTTACATCATAGCTCAGGGGGAGTTGCGGATGGACCCAGCTAAGATCTCTGCTGTCACGGACTGGCCAGCTCCCTCTACCCGCAAAACAACTTCAACGATTCCTGGGGTTTGCGAACTTCTATAGGAGGTTCATCAAGGACTACAGCCGCATTGCGGCGCCACTCACCGCTCTCACCTCCATCTCACGACCGTTCGCTTGGAATGAAGGGGCCGAATCAGCGTTCGAAGAACTGGAAACATCGCTTCGCCTCGGCTCCCATTCTGATGCAGCCGGACCCCGACCGCCAGTTTGTCGTGGAGGTGGATGCATCCGACACTGGGGTAGGTGCAGTGTTGTCACAACGTTCTCCTGAAGATAACAAACTGCATCCCTGTGCTTTTCTCTCAAGGAAACTTTCTCAGGCAGAGAGGAATTATGATGTTGGCAATCGTGAACTGCTCGCCGTTAAGCTGGCTCTCGAGGAGTGGCGACATTGGTTGGAGGGGGGCGGAACAACCCTTCATCGTTTGGACGGATCATAAGAATCTGGCTTACCTCCAGTCAGCGAAGCAGCTCAACCCCCGTCAAGCCAGGTGGGCACTATTTTTTGGGAGATTCAATTTTTCTCTGTCTTACCGTCCTGGGTCACGCAACGTCAAGCCTGACGCCCTGTCTCGTGTTCATTCGGCTGTTGATACTGGTAGTAACCCTGAACCCATTTTGCCTCCTACCTGCAGTATTGCAGTCATCACATGTGACATCGAGGGGATTGTTAGACAGGCTCAACATCATCAAGCTGACCCTGGGAGGGGTCCTCCTAACCGGATGTTTGTCCCTGAGTCTGCTCGCTCCCAGGTACTTCAGTGGGCTCACTCGTCTCCCCTTACCTGTCACCCTGGAGTTTCGCGGACCCTTGACTTTGTGCGACGTAAGTTCTGGTGGGCCACGATGGAGGCGGACACTCGAGCCTTCATTGCTGCTTGTACGGTATGTGCACGAAGTAAGAACTCCACCCAGGCCAGCGCTGGTCATCTACGACCTCTACCTATACCCAGCCGGCCCTGGTCGCATATCGCTATGGATTTTGTCACTGGACTTCCCCCTCGTCTGGTAAGACTGTCATTCTTACGGTGATTGATCGGTTTTCTAAGTTCCGCTCATTTTTGGCCCTACCTAAACTGCCTACTGCCAGAGAGACGGCTGATATTTTGGTTGAACATGTGTTCCGCTCTCATGGTCTACCCACGGATATTGTCTCTGACAGGGGTCCCCAGTTTGTCTCCCAGGTGTGGAAAGCTTTCTGTAAAGCTTTGGGCATTACATCCAGCCTGTCCTCTGGATATCACCCCCAGACCAACGGGCAAGCCGAGAGAGCGAACCAGGAGATGGAGACCGCTCTTCGCTGTGTCACTGGGTCTAACCCTGGGTCATGGAGCTCCATGCTCCCCTGGGTGGAATATGCTCATAACACCTTGACTAACGCTTCCTCTGGTTTGTCTCCTTTCTGTGTGCTCTGGGTTATCAACCTCCCCTGTTCCCTTCCCAAGAGAGGGAACTGGCGGTACCCTCGGTGCAGTCCCACATGCGCCGCTGCTTCAAGGTCTGGAGGAAGGCCAGGGTAGCTCTGTCCCGAGCTTCGGCGTACATGCAGAGGCAAGCCAACCGTCACCGGTCCCAGGCTCCCGGTTACTCTCCTGGTCAAGAGGTATGGCTGAAGTCACGGGACCTTCCATTGAAGGTGGAGTCTAAGAAGATGGCGCCTCGTTTTATAGGACCGTTCAAGATACTGTCTATTGTTAACCCCTGCGCCGGTTAAGCTACAGCTTCCTGCCTCCCTACGGGTTCATTCCACCTTTCATGTTTCCCAGATTAAGCCTGTGTCGGTTAGCCCTCTGTGCCCGCCCTCTCGTCCCCCTCCTCCGCCCAGGATCGTGGGTGGGGGTCCGGTCTACACTGTCCGGCGACTTCTGGATGTTCGCCGCCGAGGTCGTGGTTTCCAGTACCTGGTGGATTGGGAGGGTTATGGTCCCGAGAACGTTCCTGGGTGCCCAGGAGCTTCATTGTGGATCCTGCTCTGGTCCGAGAGTTTCATAGGTTACATCCCGATAAACCCCGTCGGCCGCCAGGTGGCGTCCGTAGAGGGGGGTACTGTTAGGCCTACTGCTGCTAGGTAGCTCTCTCTGCTCTCTCCCTCCCCTCTGTCTGTCCTTGATTGCAGGAGTGAAGTCTGGTGTGCGGGAGTCAGGGTTCCAGCTGCAGCTCATTCACCATAATCACCTCAGCCTTTAAGACCCGGGTCAAACTTACCACTCATCGTCAGATCATAGTCAAGACGACCATGTTAGTCTCGCTGCCGACTCAACCTGGTTATTTTTGCTCTTTGTGTTTTTTGGTCTGTTCTATTTACTTTTTCTCCTGTGCCACAGATATTTGGAACCTGACTCCTGCCTCCGCTTCACTCCTGCCACCACCATCCTGCTCTCCAATACCGGACCTCTCTTTTGGACTCATCACGGACACTAGGACATTACGGTACCACACCTGCCCTGATCTGGATCTGTTACCCTCCCTGTAACCTGGACTTGCTCTTCCCATATATTTGGAAACCTGGACTTTGAACATTGTAAATAAACCTGTTAAAACTTCTATGGCTTCGTGTACTTGTCTGCATTTGGGTTCTTATCCAGTTAAATCATAACACTCCTGCCTCAAGCCTGTTCTCCTCAGTCCTCTGTTGCCTCCTCCGCCTCCTCCTCCTCCTCCTCGGATGATCGGAGGTGGTCCTGCCTACACGGTGCGACGCATCATGGATTCCAGACGGCGGGGCCGGGGTTTCCAGTATCTCGTGGACTGGGAGGGGTATGGTCCTGAAGAGAGGAGTTGGATTCCGCGGCGACAGATCCTAGATGCTGACCTCATTCGTGACTTCTACCGCCTCCATCCTGGCGCTCCGGGAGTCCGCCCGGTGGCGTTCGTCGGAGGGGGGTACTGTAACGATCCCTGCAGTCTGAGTCGGTTTCTGTCTGGGTACTAGTTTTTCTGCTCGGGATCTCCAGTTTCCCCAGGGTTCTGGAACGCTCCCTGCCTGGTTGCCGGGCAACGTTGCTAGGCGGGAGCTCTCTTGATTTCCGCACCTGCATCCCATCAGCAATCTGCACACCTGGTCCTGATCATCACCCTTCTTAGGCTCTGTCCTAACATCCATTCCCTGCCGGATCGTTAGCCATGAACAGTATGTTTGTCCGTGTATCAGCCTTGGAACTTCTAGCGTTAGTTTTGTTGTTTTGCACCTTTTTGACTTGCTGTATACTTACCTCCGTTTTGTTCTATCTGAAGTCACTCACCCGGAACCTTCACCCAACCTCTGCCTGATGGTCGGCGGCTGCCTAGCCATTACTGGACCTACCACTGCACCCTCAACAACCCATCCACGCCACCCGCTCTGTTCCCTGGATTATTCAGCCTCACTCGTGGATCTATTAAATAAACACTCACCTTTGTTTCAACTTACCTTGTCCTGGTCTGCTTCTGGGTTCTGGCTTAGTAAACCGTGACAGAAATACCACAGTGTGCCATCACAGCAGCAAGATATGTGACCTGTTGCCACAAGAAAAGGTCAACTAGTGTAGAACAAACACCATTGTAAATACAACCCATATTTATATTGATTTATTTTCCATTTTGTACTTTAACTATTTGCACATTGTTACAACACTGTATATAGACAAAATATGACATTTGAAATGTCTAAATTCCTTTGGAACTTTTGTGTGTAATGTGAGTGTAATGTTTACTGTTTACTGTTCATTTTTTATTGTTTATTTCACTTTTGTTTATTATCTATTTCACTTGCTTTGGCAACGTTAAAATTTGTTTCCCATGCCAATAAAGCCCTTGAATTGAATTAAGAGAGAGAGAGAGAGAGAGAGAGAGAGAGACAGAGAGAGAGAGACAGAGAGACAGAGAAAGAGAGAGAGAGAGAAAGAGAGAGACACCATTCCATGATAATGACAGTAAAGGACTCCTCTTGGTCCTCTGTCTACAGTCTGGGAGATGTAAATAATTTAGTCATCTCTCGTGCTGCCTGCCTGCCTGGCACACACACACGTACACACACACACACACACACACACACACACACCCCTCCCTGCTCTAGTGTATAATTCTGGATGATGCCCCCCTGCAGCCCTTCCCCTCCCTGCTCTCTAACCTGATAGGCTCCCGGGGCTGGATGCTGCCACTCCTCTGAGCCAATAGCAGGGCTGGGTGGTGATGTCATGGGGAAGGAGAGGGGCTGTGGCTGATGCTGCTGCTAGCCTGTATCCAAGGGGCCAGATCGACAGAGAAGGAGACAGACAGCCTGATAACTGGGACCAAACACAACCATCGCCACCACCACCATCTCAGCACTGCTCTGGAGGAAGATAAGGCTAATCACAGGTAGATACAGAGAGGGAGGTTGTTATTAAACTAGTATGGGATGTTACAATGCAATGTATTGTAGATGTATTGTAGGTATCATCATCATCATCATCATCATCATCTCAGCACCGCTCTGGGATAAGAATGCACCTCTACTAAACACAACCTAGAAAGAGTTGAATGAGGTGATATAGACTGTTATTAGAGCTAGTTCTGAGACTAGCTAGTGTATATGTAGTGTATATGTAGTGTATATGTAGTGTATATGTAGTGTATATGTAGTGTATATGTAGTTTATATGTAGTGTATATGTAGTGTATATGTAGTGTATATGTAGTGTATATGTAGTGTATATGTAGTGTATATGTAGGAGCTGTAGACTGGATCATGGTGCAGCGTTCGTCGTCTACAGTACTCCATGTTCTCTCTACTCCACGCTGTGTGCCCCCCTGTCTGTCATTAATAATGTCTCCAACGCAGCTCTGTGTGTGTGTGTGTGTGTCTGTGTGTGTGTGTGTGTGTGTGTGTGTGTGTATGTGTGTGTGTTTGTGTGTAAACTTGCAGGGTATGTGTATCTGTTATAGATGTGTATGTACGTAGTGTACCTAACCGGTATGTGTGTTATGGACACGTCTGTCTGGGTGTGAGAACAGGATGACATAAGATTCATGATTCAGGTATTTACCTACATCCTCATAACCATGTGTTCTAAAACAGCATTTTCAGCTGAACAATATCGCTCACAAATTATGTGTAGGTTAATGTCATTGGATATCATCTTTGAATGGATACCATCTTTGAATGGATATCATCTTCGGAGCACTGGTTTCACTTTGGGTGTATTTGGAGGAGCTTTGACTGGACAATAAGGTAATAGGATAAATAAAGGAGAGGGGGAGGAGAGAAAAGGTGGGGGGAGAGAGAGAGAGAGAGAGAGAGAGAGAGAGAGAGAGAGAGAGAGAGAGAGAGAGAGAGAGAGAGAGAGAGAGAGAGAGAGAGAGAGAGAGAGAGAGAGAGAGAGAGAGAGAGAGAGAGAGAGAGAGAGAGAGAGAGAGAGAGAGAGAGAGAGAGAGAGAGAGAGAGAGAGAGAGGGAAAGAGAGACAGAAGGAGAGAGACAGAAGGAGAGAGAGGGAGAGAGAGAGAGAGAGAGAGAGAGAGAGGGAAAGAGAGACAGAAGGAGAGAGACAGAAGGAGAGAGAGGGAGAGAGAGAGAGAGAGAGCCCTGCTCTTTGTAGGGGGTGGTATGTCACATTGTAGGGTTTTTTCTGTATAGAAAAGTAAGTAAAAAATAAATATATATACCAAAGAATAATGTGATGGTAAACTGTTTTCAGTGTAAACTTAAACAACTAAAACCAGATATAAAGTATGTAGAAAAGGTAATGGACCTATATATTTTAAAATAAGGTCATCTTTGAGAACTAACAATCACCTAGATAAAAACTAGAAAATCAGGGAGAATTTCAAATTCCAAAAATGATGCATTCAGGAGTATTTTTGTCATGGCATGGGGCCCCCCTTGATTTTGTTATATTTGTTTGAGTCACTCAGATAACATAAGAACACGGCACAAGCCGTGTCAAAATGTGTAGAATTGCAGGAAATGAACTTTAAAACAGCCACATTTTGTCTCTGCGGCCAAGAGGAGGGCCTCTAAAATGTTCGGTCGGCGATCGCGCAATTGACCACGCCCACCACCTAAGCCTAATTTTGATCCAGAAAAAAAAAAACTGTTTGTTGACAGGCACAGACAGAACAGCTATGGGCCTAAAGGCGACAGTTGCAGTGTGTGTGAGTGAGGTGTTCTATATCACTGTACCAGGGCCTCCCTAGGATGATACTGTTCACATCTACTGTAGTAGGATGGAGATCCTTGGGTTTCTTTGTTGTAGCAGTATAATATGGTTTGATTGTGTTTTATTTGGCTACATCTTTGAACCCAGCATCGATCCAAATGAGAAAAAAGGTATTCATCATATTTTCAAACTATAGCTGTTTTAGGCCCCTTTGAAAAGATATGTGATGCTTTTGTTGTGGAATATCAATTCAGTGTTGAGGATCCCATCTGAGGTCTGAGGGTGGAGTCAGAGATCTGCCGTTCCCGCCGCATGTGTTACGAATTTGATTTATCACTATGCAGGGGTGACAACACCCACGCGTGCATAGCTCCCCCCCCCAATCTGTATATATATTTCACTATCATAAACACATGAATGATGATTACCACCATAAACACATTTTTTACATTCACATTTTAGTCATTTAGCAGACGCTCTTATTCAGAGCGACTTACAGTTATTGAGTGCATACATTTTTCATACTGGCCACCCATGGGAATCGAACCCACAACCCTGGCGTTGCAAGCGCCATGCTCTACCAACTGAGCTACAGGAGGCAAACACTCTGATTATAAACACATTCATGATGATTACCTAATTATAAACACATTCATGATGATTACCTGATTATAAACACATTCATGATGATTACCACCATAAACACCCTGATTATAAACACATCAAAACCACTCTATACAGTTTGAGTTTCTCTTTAACTTTTAATCTCTGTTTTTATTACCTGAGACTTCCTTGAATTTATATTTCTATGTTTAGCCATTTTTGTCACCATGACTTCAAGCATCGGTCTCTTGAACATAGGAAGTTAACTCCAGAATATTTTAATACTCATTCTTATAAATTAAAACCTCACTGAAGCCCTCTTTATCTACAGGGACAGCACTGTGAAGATCTGAGCTCATCTCTGGTGTGGAACACAGACACATTGCAAACATGACCCTAGCAGGTAAGATATAACTTATAATATATATTAATGTTATACTAAGTATCTATTATAATTACAGACGGCATGAACAGAGAGAAGCGGTACCGGAGCACCAAGTCTAGGTCCAAATGGCTTCTAAACAGCTTCTACCCCGAAGCCATAAGACTGCTGAACAGCTAATCATGGCTACCGGACTACTACTCTCTGTTTATTATTTATGCATAGTCACTTTAACTCTACACACATGTACATATTACCTCAATTACCTCGACTAACCGGTGCCCCCGCACATTGACTCTGAACCGTTACCCCCCTGTGTATATAGCCTCACTACTGTTATTTTATTTTACTGCTGCTCTTTAATTATTTTTATTTTTAATTTTTTACTTATCTATTTTTTACTTAACACTTTTTTATTTTCTTAAAACTGCATTGTTGGTTAAGGGCATGTTAGTAAGCATTTAACTGTAAGGTCTACATCTGTTGTATTCGGCGCATGTGGCAAATAAAATGTGATTTCATTTGATTTGATACCTTATACCTACATGACAAAAAAAGAATGTGGATACCTGATCTTCGAACATCTCATTCCAAAATCATGGGCATTAATATGGAGTTGGTCCCCCTCTTTGCTGCAATAACAACCTCCACTCTTCTGGGAAGGCTTTCCACTAGATGTTGGAACATTGCTGCGGGGACTTGCTTCCATTCAGCCACAAGAGCATTAGTGACGTCGGGCACTGATGTTGGGCGATTATGCCTGGCTCGCAGTCAGAGTTCCTATTCATCCCAAAGGTGTTCGATGGAGTTGAGGTCAGGGCTCTGTGCAGGCCAGTCAAGTTCTTCCACACCAATCTCGACAAACCATGTATGCCCTCGCTTTGTGCATGGGGGCATTGTCATGCTAAAACAGGAAAGGGCCTACCCCAAATTGTTGCCACAATGTTGGAAGCACAGAATCGTCTAGAATGTTCTTGTATGCTGTAGCGTTATGATTTCCCTTCACTGGAACTAAGGGACCTAGCCTGACCATGAAAAACAGCCCCAGACCATTATTCCACTTCCACCTAACTTTGGCACTATGCATTAGGGCAGGTAGCGTTCTCCTGGCATCCACCAAACCCAGATTTGTCCGTCAGACTGCCAGATGGTGAAGCGTGATTCATCACTCCAGAGAATGTGTTTCCACTGCTCCAGAGTCCAATGTCAGCGAGCTCTACACCATTCCAGCCGATGCTTGGCATTGCACATGGTGATCTTAGGCTTGTCTGAGGCTGCTCGGCCATGGAAACCCATTTCATGAAGCTCCAGAAGAACAGTTCTTGTGCTGACGTTGCTTCCAGAGGCAGTTTGGAACTCGGTAGTGAGTGTTGTGACCGAGGACAGACAATTTTTACGCGCTTCAGTTCCTGTTCTGTGAGATTGTGTGGCCTACCACTTTGCGACTGAGCCGTTGTTGCTCCTAAATGTTTCCACTTCACAATTACAGCACTTACTTAAAGAGATGAGAGAGGCGTGTAATTTTCATCATAGGTACACGTCAACTATGACAGACAAATTGAGAAAACAAATCCAGAAAATCACATTGTAGGATTATTAAGAAATTTATTTGCAAATTATGGTGGAAAATAAGTATTTGGTCACCTACAAACAAGCAAGATTTCTGGCTCTCACAGACCTGTAACTTCTTCTTTAAGAGGCTCCTCTGTCCTCCACTCGTTACCTGTATTAATGGCACCTGTTTGAACTTGTTATCAGTATAAAAGACACCTGTCCACAACCTCAAACAGTCACACTCCAAACTCCACTATGGCCAAGACCAAAGAGCTGTCAAAGGAAACCAGAAACAAAATTGTAGACCTGCACCAGGCTGGGAAGACTGAATCTGCAATAGGTAAGCAGCTTGGTTTGAAGAAATCAACTGTGGGAGCAATTATTAGGAAATGGAAGACACACAAGACCACTGATAATCTCCCTCGATCTGGGGCTCCACGCAAGATCTCACCCCGTGGGGTCAAAATGATCACAAGAACGGTGAGCAGAAATCCCAGAACCACACGGGGGGACCTAGTGAATGACCTGCAGAGAGCTGGGACCAAAGTAACAAAGCCTACCATCAGTAACACACTACGCCGCCAGGGACTCAAATCCTGCAGTGCCAGACTTGTCCCCCTGCTTAAGCCAGTACATGTCCAGGCCCGTCTGAAGTTTGCTAGAGTGCATTTGGATGATCCAGAAGAGGATTGGGAGAATGTCATATGGTCAGATGAAACCAGAATATAACTTTTTGGTAAAAACTCAACTCGTCATGTTTGGAGGACAAAGAATGCTGAGTTGCATCCAAAGAACACCATACCTACTGTGAAGCATGGGGGTGGAAACATCATGCTTTGGGGCTGTTTTTCTGCAAAGGGACCAGGACGACTGATCCGTGTAAAGGAAAGAATGAATGGGGCCATGTATCATGAGATTTTGAGTGAAAACCTCCTTCCATCAGCAAGGGCATTGAAGATGAAACGTGGCTGGGTCTTTCAGCATGACAATGATCCCAAACACACCGCCCGGGCAACGAAGGAGTGGCTTCGTAAGAAGCATTTCAAGGTCCTGGAGTGGCCTAGCCAGTCTCCAGATCTCAACCCCATAGAAAATCTTTGGAGGGAGTTGAAAGTCCGTGTTGCCCAGCAACAGCCCCAAAACATCACTGCTCAAGAGGAGATCTGCATGGAGGAATGGGCCAAAATACCAGCAACAGCGTGTGAAAACCTTGTGAAGACTTACAGAAAACGTTTGACCTGTGTCATTGCCAACAAAGGGTATATAACAAAGTATTGAGAAACTTTTGTTATTGACCAAATACTTATTTTCCACCATAATTTGCAAATAAATTCATTAAAAATCCTACAATGTGATTTTCTGGATTTTTCTTTCTCATTTTGTCTGTCATAGTTGACGTGTACCTATGATGAAAATTACAGGCCTCTCTCATCTTTTTAAGTGGGAGAACTTGCACAATTGGTGGCTGACTAAATACTTTTTTTCCCCACTGTATGCCACAAAAAGATATAATGAACCCTGACGCTGCATATACAGTAGCTATTGTGTTAAGCCATGTTTGGGAGGTGTTGATTTAAACTGTTAACTAAAAGGGGTGGGGTTAATGCTATGTACAGTGCATTCGGAAAGTATTCAGACCTTCTCCCTTTTCCCACATTGTAACGTTACAGCCTTATTCTAAAATGGATTCAATAAATAAAACATTTTCCTCATCAATCTACACACAATGCTACGTAATGACAAAGCGAAAACAGGTTTTTAGAAATGTTTGCAAATGTATTACAAATAAAAAACAGAAATACCTTATTTACATAAGTGTTCAGACCCTTTGTTATGAGACTCAAAATTGAACTCAGGTGCATCCTGTTTCCATTTATCATCCTTGAGATGTTTCTACAACTTGATTGGAGTCCACCTGTGGTAAATTCAATTGATTGGACATGATTTGGAAAGGCACGCACCTGTCTATATAAGGTCCCACAGTTGACAGTGCATGTCAGAGCAAAAACCAAGCCGTGAGGTTGAAGGAATTGTCCGTAGAGCTCTGAGACAGGATTGTGTCAAGGCACAGATCTGGGGAAGGGTACCAAAAAATTTCTGCAGCATTGAAGGTTCCCAAGAACACAGTGGCCTCAATCATTGTTAAATGGAAGAAGTTTGGAAGCACCAAGACTCTTCCTAGAGCTGGCCGCTTGGACGAACTGAGCAATCGGGAAGAAAGGCCTTGATCATGGAGGTGACCAAGAACCCGATGGTCCCTCTGACAGAGCTCCAGAGTTCCTCTGTGGAGATGGGAGAATCTTCCAGAAGGACAACCGTCTCTGCAGCACTCCACCAATCAGGTCTTTATGATAGAGAGGCCAGACGGAAGCCACACCTCAGTAAAAGGCACATGACAGCCTACTTGGAGTTTGCCAAAAGGCCCCTAAAGGACTCTCAGACAATGAGAAAATTTTTCCTCTGGTCTGATGAAACCAAGACTGAACTCTTTGGCCTGAATGCCAAGCGTCACGTCTGGAGGAAACCTGGCACCATCCCTACGGTGAAGCATGGTGGTGGCAGCATCATGCTGTTGGGATGTTTTTCATCGGCAGGGACTGGGAGACTACATTTACATTTTAGTCATTTAGCAGACGCTCTTATCCAGAGCGACTTACAGTTAGTGATTACATATTTTTTTTATACTGGCCCCCCGTGGGAATCAAACCCACAACCCTGGCGTTGCAAACGCAATGCTCTATCAACTGAGCTACATCCCTGCCGGCCATTCCCTCCCCTACCCTAGACGACGCTGGGCCAATTGTGCGCCGCCCATGAGTCTCCCGGTCGCGGCCGGCTGCGACAGAGCCTGGATTCGAACCAGGATCTCTAGTGGCACAGTTAGCACTGCAAAGCAGTGCCTTAGACCACTGCGCCACTCGGGAGTTCAGACTAGTCAGGATCGAGGGAAAGATGAATCGAGAAAAGCACAGATACAGTGAGGGGAAAAAAGAATTTGATCCCCTGTTGATTTTGTATGTTTGCCCACTGACAAAGAAATGATCAGTCTATAGTTTTAATGGTAGGTTTATTTGAACAGTGAGAGACAGAATAACAACAACAAAAATCCAGAAAAACGCATGTCAAAAATGTTATAAATTGATTTGCATTTTAATGAGGGAAATAAGTAATTGACCCCCTCTCAATCAGAAAGATTTCTGGCTCCCAGGTGTCTTTTATACAGGTAACGAGCTGAGATTAGGAGCACACTCTTAAAGGGAGTGCTCCTAATCTCAGTTTGTTACCTGTATAAAAGCCACCTGTCCACAGAAGCAATCAATCAATCAGATTCCAAACGCTCCACCATGTCCAAGACCAAAAGAGCTCTCCAAGGATGTCAGGGACAAGATTGTAGACCTACACAAGGCTGTAATGGGCTACAAGACCATCGCCAAGCAGCTTGGTGAGAAGATGACAACAGTTGGTGCGATTATTCGCAAATGGAAGAAACACAAAATAACTGTAAATCTCCCTCGGCCTGGGGCTCCATGCAAGATCTCACCTCGTGGAGTTGCAATGATCATGAGAATGGTGAGGAATCAGCCCAGAACTACACGGGAGGATCTTGTCAATGATCTCAAGGCAGGTGGGACCATAGTCACCAAGAAAACAATTGGTAACACACTACGCCGTGAAGGACTGAAATCATGCAGCGCCCGCAAGGTCCCCCTGCTCAAGAAAGCACATATACAGGGCCGTCTGAAGTTTGCCAATGAACATCTGAATGATTCAGAGGAGAACTGGGTGAAAGTGTTGTGGTCAGATGAGACCAAAATGGAGCTCTTTGGCATCAACTCAACTCGCTGTGTTTGGAGGAGGAGGAATGCTGCCTATGACCCCAAGAACACCATCCCCACCGTCAAACATGGAGGTGGAAACATTATACTTTGGGGTGTTTTTCTGCTAAGGGGACAGGACAACTTCACCGCATCAAAGGGACAATGGACGGGGCAAATCAATTTATAACATTTTTGACATGCGTTTTTCTGGATTTTTTTGTTGTTATTCTGTCCCTCACTGTTCAAATAAACCTACCATTAAAATTATAGACTGATCATTTCTTTGTCAGTGGGCAAACGTACAAAATCAGCAGGGGATCAAATACTTTTTTCCCTCACTGTAGATCCTTAATGAAAACCTGCTCCATAGCGCTCAGGACCGCTGCCAAAGGAGCTTCAACAAAGTACTGAGTAAAGGTTCTGAATACTTATGTAAATGTGATCGACGGAGCTGTAGTGGAGCAGGTTGAGCGCTTCAAGTTCCTTGGTGTCCACATCACCAACAAACTATCATGGTCCAAACTCACCAAGACAGTCGTGAAGAGGGCATGACAAAGCATATTCCCCCTCAGGAGACTGAAAAGATTTGGCATGGGTCCTCAGATCCTCAAAAGGTTCTACAGCTGCACCATCGAGAGCATCCTGACTGGTTGCATCACCGCCTGGTATGGCAACTGCTCGGCCTCTGACCGCAAGGCACTACAGAGGGTACTACGTACGGCCCAGTACATCACTGGGGTCAAGCTCCTGCCATTCAGGGCCTCTATACCAGGCGGTGTCAGAGGAAGGCCCTAAAAATTGCCAAATACTCCAGCCACCCTGGTCATAGACTGTTCTCTCTGCTACCGCACGGCAAGCAGTACCGGAGCACCAAGTCTAGGTCCAAAAGGCTTCTTAACAGCTTCTACCCCCAAGCCAGAAGGATTATTACTCTTCATGAAGAAAGAAAAAAATGTTGACCAAGCGCCTTGAACTGAATAAGGATTCTATGAGACTATCGGCATCTTTAAATGCTTCCTATCAAAACATCCAAGAGGATCATAATGGGACCTTCCTGGACTATGATCAATTCCCGCCACTGCACCCCTCTACTAGCTTGAACCAGAAAATGACTGCTCACTGTTCGACTCCAAGTGAGCGTAAATGGATGTGTGTCGGAATCAGAAAGAAGGAGAAGAATCGTTCTCGGCGGGCCTGCCTTCTTCCCCCGCGTCTGGACTTAAGACTTTCAAATTGCTTTGAGCCTCTGTACCGGCTGTCCTCTGTCGGTGTCACGCTCGTCGGGAACAGAGGAGGACCAAGGCGCAGCGTTGAATGCGAACATATTATTTAATTAATGATCACACGATCAAAAACAACAAAACGATGACGTGACAGTCAATGGTCAAACACAAACCAACACGAACAAGAAACCACAATGAATGAATGCCTAACGGCTACCTAAGTATGACTCCCAATCAGAGACAACGAGCTACAGCCGTCTCTGATTGGGAGCCACCCTGGCCAACATAGATATACACCAACTAGAACCAACACACATGAAAACTCACACCCTGGCTCAACATACTAGAGTCCCCAGAGCCAGGGCGTGACAGTACCCCCTAAAGGCGCGGACTCCGACCGCGCCAACCAATACCACATGGGAGGGACCGGGTGGGCACTCCGCCTTGGCGGCGGATCCGGCTCCGGGCATGATCCCCACTCGCTCTCTAACCCCCAAAGTACCCCTGGTCCGGTCTGGCCCTGCTGACCGGAGCTGGACTGCACACTGGTGGAGCGGATTGCTCTAGCTCCGGCGTGAAGCAGCTGACCCGTGCTGAACCAGGCACCAGTGGAACAGGCACGGGCTGTGCCGGACTGACGACGCACACCACTGGCTTGGTGTGGGGAGCAGGAACGGCCCGAGCCGGGCTGACGAAACGCACCCCTGACTTGGTGCGGGGAGCAGGAGCGGGCCGAACCGGGCTGACGAAACGCACCACTGACTTAGTGCGGGGAGCAGGAACGGGCCGAGCCGGGCTGACGAAGCGCACCACTGACTTGGTGCGGGGAGCAGGAACGGGCCGAGCCGGTCTGACGAGCGCACCACTGACTTGGTGCGGGGAGCAGGAACGGGCCGAGCCGGTCTGACGGGCGCACCACTGACTTGGTGCGGGGAGCAAGAACGGGCCGAGCCGGGCTGACGAAGCGCACCACTGACTTGGTGCGGGGAGCAGGAACGGGCCGAGCCGAGCTGACGAAGCGCACCACTGACTTGGTGCGGGGAGCAGGAACGGGCCGAGCCGGGCTGACGAAGCGCACCACTGACTTGGTGCGGGGAGCAGGAACAGGCCGGACCGTACTGGGGACACACACCACTGGTCCTACGCAGGGATCTGGAATGGGCCGGACCGGACTGGTAACACACCCCAGTACCTCTCGCCGTGCCTCTACACCTTCCATCCCCTCTTCGACCAGTGGCCCCCTTAACCTGGCGGCCTCCTCTGCCAACCCGCTGGGCCGCTCTGCCACGGTCTCCTGCTGGCCCGTCGTCCACGGCGTTAGCCCCCCCCTAAAAATTTTCTGGGCGTCTCTCCTACCCGTGGACCAGGTCTCCATGTCCCTCGCCAGCCTTTCGCCCTTCTGCTTCCATGTCAAGCCCTTCTCTTCCTCACCCGGCTTGACCCAGTCGAGGAGGCGAAGGAGATCTGCTAGAGATCTCCCTGGCGATGGCTCCTGGACACGCTGCTTGGTCCAGTCTTGGTGGTTTCTTCTGTCACGCTCGTCGGGAACAGAGGAGGACCAAGGCGCAGCGTTGAATGCGAACATATTATTTAATTAATGATCACACGATCAAAAACAACAAAACGATGACGTGACAGTCAATGGTCAAACACAAACCAACACGAACAAGAAACCACAATGAATGAATGCCTAACGGCTACCTAAGTATGACTCCCAATCAGAGACAACGAGCTACAGCCGTCTCTGATTGGGAGCCACCCTGGCCAACATAGATATACACCAACTAGAACCAACACACATGAAAACTCACACCCTGGCTCAACATACTAGAGTCCCCAGAGCCAGGGCGTGACAGTCGGGGGCTTGGGTGTTCCCTCCATGGCTGTGAATGACCCTCCAGCTACCTCTCCCTGTCCTAGTCAATCAACTGCCTGGGCAAAGCCTGGACCACCGCGGCCAGAGCTCTGTCCCTTTGGTGGTTGTGGCCTGCACATAGCCGGTGTCTCAGCAACCCTCTTCTCAGGTGAGTTCTGTGGCTCTGGCCTTGCAATCTGCTTCGAGACACGTCAGAGGCCGGATCATTCGATGGGAGTTCAATGGGGAGGCATATATCTGTACCTGGGGCAAAGACTTTGTGTTTTCCTGGGGGCAAAAGTTCAGGAAATCACCAGGTTGCTTTCCCGAGGCTGTGAGTCAGTCACCGGGGGCTGATACTGTCATGGTTCATGTGGGGTCAAATGACATTATGAAGGGCAGCTCAGAACAGCTGAAGATGGATTTTTTAAAGAACTGATTGGGTCTCTACTTGACACCAACAAATACCCCATAATATCTGGCCCTCTGCCCTCCCTAAATCGTGGCATTGAATGGTTCAGCAGACCTTTAGCCCTCCATAACTGGCTACGAGACTATTGCAGCCCTGTGGGTGTAACAGGGTACCCCCTGTATATAGCTTCGCTACTGTTATTTTACTGCTGCTCTTTCATTATTTGTTATTTTTCTATTTCTTTTTACTTATCTATTTTTTACTTAACACTTATTTTTCTTATAACTGCATTGTTGGTTAAGTGCTTGTAAGTAAGCATTTCACTGTAAATAACATTTGATTTGATTTGATTTATGTCCGTTTTATGATTTTTTTAAAATTCTTTGCCAAACAAATCTGAAAAACAGTTTTTTGCTTTGTCATTATGTGGTATTGTGTGTAGATTGATGAGGATTTTTTCATTTTATTCATTCCATTTTTAGAATAAGGCTGTAAAGTAACCAAATGTGGAAAAAGGGAAGGGGTCTGAATACTTTCCGAACGCACTGTGTATTATTGGGAGATTGGGTTAACATTAGTCTGGCCTAACCAGGCGCCGTATTCTTGTGTTGGCGTGGGATGTGTTTACACTGTCAGCGAGAAACTGCACCCTACAGTTGACCTAGGCTAGGCTAGGCTAGGCTAGGCTAGGCTACCTACAGCAGAGATGGGCTAGATGCGGCTTTTGGTCTTGTCCTCTACTGACTGAACTCTACTGGGGGAATAAATGACCTTTGTACGAACTATCCTGATCTCGCACGCTAACATTTTGTTTCGCTTCCGTGTAGCGAAACAGAATGCAAGCTTGCGAGACCAGAATAGTTCGTATGAGGCTAGCAAAAAAAATCACTGTTGTCCTGTTTTTTTAAAACGTGCAAACAGTACATGAATTTAAATGTAAAAAATCTACATCCTGACTCATCTTTGATAATGATAGTAATTTAGTGAAGATGGGCTCTTGTCACCCAGAACCAAATGTCACGTGTGAGCTGGCCAACTACTCAATTTGCCCTTGAGTTTAACATTTAAATGTGACGATGATGACGTATGTGTCTGTGTCTTTATGATGAACCATATGTGTGTGTGTGTGTGTGTGTGTGTGTCTGTGTCCTGCAGCATACAGAGAGAAGTTGAAAGAGCTCCCCCTAGTGTCTCTGTTCTGCTCCTGCATCAACCCTCAGACCATCGACTGTAAGCCCACATACAAAGCAGAAGGTAAGACATTTATACACTCAGTGGCCAGTTTATTAGGTACATCTAGTACCGGGTACTTTGCCTCCAGAACAGCCTGAATTATTCGCACCATGCTATCAAGGGACCTAACGTGTGCCAGGAAAACATTCCCCACACCATTACACCACCGCCACCAGCCTGTACCGTTGACACCAGGCAGGATGGGGCCATGGACTGCGTACGCCAAATCCTGACTATGCCATCAGCATGACCCAACCACACAACCAGGATTTGCCGGACCAGGTGATGCTTTTCCACTCCTCAATTGTCCAGTGTTGGTGATAGCGTGCCCACTGGAGCCGCTTCTTCTTGTTTTTATCTGATAGGAGTGGAACCCAGTGTGGTCGTCTGCTGCAATAGCCCGTCCCTGACAAGGACCGATGAGTTCTGCATTCCGAGATGCCGTTCTGCACTCCACTGTTGTACTGCGCCGTTATTTGCTGACCTGCCTGTTAACTTCCACCATTTTTTGCTCTCTCTCTCATCAACAAGCTTTTTATGCCCACGGCACTGCCGTTGACTGGATGTTTTTTGTTAGTCGCGCCTCGGTAAACCCTAGACACTGTAATGCGTGAAAAGCCCAGGAGGCCGGACGTTTCTGAGATACTGGAACCGGCGCGCCTGGCACAGACGATCATACCACGCTCAAAGTCGCTTAGGTCACTCGTTTTGCCCATTTCTAACATTCAATAGAACAGTAACTCAATGCCTGTCTGCCTGCTTTATATAGCAAGCCACGGCCACGTGACTCAGGAGCTAACCATTTTTGTGAACAGGGTGGTGTACTTAATCAACTGGCCACTGATATTTCATTTATATACACTGAACAAAAATATAAACGCAACATGTAAATTGTTGGTCCCATGAAACGAGCTGAAATAAAAGATCCCCGAAATTTTCCATACGGATAAAAAGCTTATTTCTCTTAAATTGTGTGTACATATTTGTTTACACCCCTCTTAGTGAGCATTTCTCCTTTGCCAAGATAATCCATCCACCTGACAGGTGTGGCATATCAAGAAGCTGATTAAACAGCATGATCATTACACAGGTGCACCTTGTGCTGGGGACAATAAAATGCCACTCTAAAATGTGCAGTTTTGTCACACAACACAATGCCACAGATGTTTGAGGGGGCGTGCAATTGGCATGCTGACTGCAGGAATGTCCCCCAGAGCTGTTGCCATAGAATTTAATGTTAATTTTCCTACCATAAACCGCCTCCAACAATGGTTTAGAGAATTTGGCAGTATGTCCAACTGGCCTCACAACCACAGACCACGTGTATGGTGTTGTGTGGGCGAGCGGTTTGCTGATGTCAGCGTTGTGAACAGAGTGCCCCATTGTGGTGATGGGGTTATGGTATGGGCAGGCATAAGCTACGAGCAACAAACACAATTGCATTTTATTGATGGCAATTTGAATGTACAGAGATACCGTGACAAGATCCTGAGGCCCATTGTCGTGCCATTCATCCGCCGCCATTACCTCATGTTTCAGCATGATAATTCACGGCCCCATGTCGCAAAGGATCTGTACACAATTCCTGGAAGCTGAAAATGTCTCAGTTCTTCCATGGCCTGCATACTCACCAGACATGTCACCCATTGAGCATGTTTGGGATGCTCTGGATCGTCGCGTACGACAGCGTGTTTCAGTTCCCGCTAATATCCAGCAACTTCGCACAGCCATTGAAGAGGAGTGGGACAACATTCCACAGGCCACAGTCAACAGCCTGATCAACTCTATGCGAAGGAGATGTGTCGCACTGCATGAGGCAAATGGTGGTCACACCAGATACTGACTGTTTTTCTGATCCACGCCCCTACCTTTTTTTTTAAGGTATCTGTGACCAACAGATGCATACAGTGGCTTGCGAAAGTATTCACCCACCTTGGCATTCTTCCTATCTTGTTGCCTTACAACCTGGAATTAAAATGGATTTTTTGGGAGTTTGTATCTTTTGATTTACACAACATGCTTACCACTTTGAAGATGTAAAATATTTTGGGGTGAAACCAATAACAAATAAGACAAACTATTCAACCCCCCAAAGTCAATACTTTGTAGAGCCACCTTTTGCAGCAAATACAGCTGCAAGTCTCTTGGGGTATGTCTCTATAAGCTTGGCACATCTAGCCACTGGGATTTCTGCCCATTCTTCAAGGCAAAACTGCTCCAGCTCCTTCAAGTTGGATGGGTTCCGCTGGTGTGCAGCAATCTTTAAGTCATACCACAGATTCTCAATTGGATTGAGGTCTGGGCTTTGACTAGGCCATTCCAAGACATTTAAATGTTTCCCCTTAAACCACTCAAGTGTTGCTTTAGCAGTATGCTTAGGGTCATTGTCCTGCTGGAAGGTGAACCTCCGTCCCAGTCTCAAATCTCTGGAAGACTGAAACAGGTTTCCCTCAAGAAGTTTCCTGTATTTAGCGCCATCCATCATTGCTTCAATTCTGACCAGTTTCCCAGTCCCTGGCGATGGAAAAACATCCCCACAGCATGATGGATGGTGTTCTTGGGGTGATGAGAGGTGTTGAGTTTGCGCCAGACATATTATTAGTCTCATCTGACCATCTGACCAGTTCTCATCTGACCTTCTTCCATATGTTTGGGGAGTCTCCCACATGCCTTTTGGCGAACACCAAACGTGTTTGCTTATTTTTTTCTTTAAGCAATTACTTTTTTCTGGCCACTCTTCCATAAAGCCCAGCTCTGTGGAGTGTACGGCTTAAAGTGGTCCTGTGGACATGTACTCCAATCTCCGCTGTGGAGCTTTGCAGCTCCTTCAGGGTTATCTTTGGTCTCTTTGTTGCCTCTCTGATTAATGCCATCCTTGCCTGGTCCGTGAGTTTTGGTGGGTGGCCCTCTCTTGGCAGGTTTGTTGTGGTGCCATATTCTTTCCATTTTTTAATAATGGATTTAATGGTGCTCCGTGGGATGTTCAAAGTTTCAGATATTTTTTTATAACCCAATCCTGATCTGTACTTCTCCACAACTTTGTCCCTGCCCTGTTTGGAGAGCTCCTTGGTCTTCATGGTGCCGCTTGCTTGGTGGTGCCCCTTGCTTAGTGGTGTTGCAGACTCTGGGGCCTTTCAGAACAGGTGTATATATGCTGAGATCATGTGACACTTAGATTGTACACAGGTGGACTTTATTTAACTAATTATGTGACTTCTGAAGGTAATTGGTTGCACCAGATCTTATTTAGGGGCTTCATAGCAAAGGGGGTGAATACATACGCACACACCTCTTTTCTGTTGTTACATTATTTTCTAAAAGATAAATAAGTTATTCTTTTCATTTCACTTCACCAATTTCAACTATTTTGTGTATTACTGTTTCATTACATGAAATCCAAATAAAAATCAATTTAAATTACAGGTTGTAATGCTACAAAATAGGAAAAACGCCAAGGGGGATGAATACTTTTGCAAGGCACTGTATCTGTATGTGAAATCCATAGATTAGGGCCTAATGAATTTATTTCAATTGACTGATTTCCTTATACGAACTGTAACTCAGTAAAATCTTTGAAATTGTTGCATGTTGCGTTTATATTTTTGTTCAGTATACATCATGATGACATCACAGTGCAACATATTCAGACAGAAATGAATAGACTTAAATAATATTTATTAACATATGTAGCTAGTTATCTAAAGGATTGTGTTTTAAAGTGCTTACCCCCAGTCTCCCCTGTTCCATCCCCAGATGCGGTGGATCTGGGCTGGTGTGTGATAAAGGACGTGGAGGTGATAGAGTTGAACAAGCGTGCGTCGGGCCAGGCCTTTGAGGTCATCCTGAAGCCCCCGTCGTTCGATGGCGTCCCAGAGCTCAACTCTACCATGCCCCAACGCAGGGAACTCTCCATGGAGGAGATCCAGAAGAAACTAGAGGCTGCAGAGGAGAGGAGGAAGGTGAGAAGACATGAATCGAGGAGAGACACACACACAAACCATAGAGATAGATAGAGGACTCTAGTGCCCATATATATATATATATATATAGATAGAGGACTCTAGTGCCCAAAGGCCCGTTTTAGCATGGAAATTGCCATTGAGGACTTTCTAAATTTTTAAGTAGTCAACTGGATGGGACTTCCTATAGGTTAAGGAAGGATCACATAATTCCATCCAGGTCAACAGGAGGGATCAGCCAATGAATTATACTCGTGAGCAAACATTCCATAACTGCAGGTGGCAGTAAATCGCCAACCTTACGCTTTATACCTGTTCAAACAACACACTCCAGGTGGCAGTATGCACCCCTTTCAGTTGGTTTACCAACTCATAGAAGTAGTAGAAGAAAATTGACTTAAAAATGGAGATGGCCTCAACGGCGCTACCCATAATCTCACAAGACGCCATAATGGGACAGATATAATGTCCTCGAACTATCTCCATGGCACAAACATACACCTGTCTGTATCCTGCTCCTGATACTCTCACACCGCCCTCTAGTGCCAGGAGGCTGAGCTGCTGAAGCACCTGGCAGAGAAGAGAGAGCACGAGAGAGAAGTGATCCAGAAGGCCTTTGAGGAGAACAACAACTTCATCAAGAACGCCAAGGAGAAGCTGGAGCAGAAGATGGAGGCCAACAAGGAGAACAGAGAGGCTCTGCTGGCGGCCATGTTGGAACGACTGCAGGAGAAGGTAATTTTTCTCTAGTCACTCTTTCTCTCTCTCTCTCTCTCTCTCTCTCTCTCTCCTCTCTCGTCTCTCTCTTTAGTGTCTCCCTTTAGTTTGTCTCTTCCTCTCACCAGTCTCTGTAAATTATTCTATAAAGGAAGGTAGATATATGACAAGATGGCGCCGACAGACACGGTCTCCCTGTTTCTAGCTCTTTGCCAACTTTGCAGTATTTTTCTTTTTTTAGTGTTATACCTTACATTATTTGCTCAGAACATTTGTAGTATTATTTCCTACAAACACAAAAAACTTTTGGACATTACATCAGCTGTCACTCACCAGACATTTGACCAGAAATTCGACTTCCCTGACCTGGATCCTTTGTTTGGACTTCCCGAGGCAGCCCCGTTCACGCCGGGTGCTACACCACAACGTTGACGCCAGAGGAGAGGGAGGAGAGATGGGGTTCTAGTCAGGCTCAGGAGGTGAACAAACCATCCACCGCTTCTGAGTATTTTACTCGCTAACGTTCAGTCCCTGGACAATAATGTAGACAAGCTCAGGCTGAGGATCTCCTCTGTTTTACGTAATCATGGCTTTCCCCCGGACATATTGTCACCGTCTATACATCCAGCGGGGTTCTCCGTACATCACGCGGACAGGAAGAAATAACTCTCCGGGAAAAACAAAGGTGGAGGGTTATATCTCATGATTAACAACTCATGGTGTGATTGTGTTAACGCACAGGAACTCAAGTCCTTTTGGTCTCCCGATCTGGAATTCCTCACCATCAAATATTGACCGCATTATAATTTTCTTCGGTTATTGTCACTGCAGTGTATATCCCCCCCAAATTGACACCACGACGGCTCTCAAGGAACTACACTGGATTTTGTGCAAACTGGAAACTGCATATCCTGAGGCCGCATTTATTGTAGCTGGGGACTTTAATAAAGGAAATCTGAGGAGAACGCTCCCGGAATTCTACCAACACATCTCCTGTGCTACATGCGGAGAGAACACGCATGAACATTGTTACTCTCCCTTCCGGGACGGCTACAAGGCCCTCCCCAACCCCCACTTTGGCAAATCAGCCTCCATACTGCTCCTCCCCGCCTTTAGGCAGAAACTTAAACAGGAAGCACCCGTGGTAAGGACTGTTCAACGTTCGTCTGACCAATCGGAATCTATGCTTCAGGATTGTTTTGATCAAGTGGACTGGGAAATGATCTGGGTCGCCTCTGGGAATAGTATCAACATATTCACTGACTCAGTGACTGGGTTCATCAAGAAGTGCATAGAGTATGTTGTTCCTTCTGTGACGATTAGAACTTATCCAAACCAAAAACAATAGATAGATAGCAGCATCCGTGCAAAACTGAAAGCGCAAACAACAGTGTTTAACCACGGCAAGGTGACTGGGAACATGGACATGTACAAACAGACCAGCTATGACCTCCGTAAGGAAATCAAAGAGGCAAAACAACACTACAGGGACGAAGTGGAGTTGCAATTCAACGGCTCAGACACGAGACGCATGTGGCAGGGGACTCCAGACAATCACAGATTATAAAGGGAAAGCCACATCGACGCCTCACTCCCGGACAAGATAAACACCTTCTTCGCCCTCTCTGAGGAAAACAACACAGAGACGCCGACGTGGGCCCCACCACTCACAAGGACTGTGTGCTCCCGATCTCCTTGGCCAATGTAAGACATTCAAGCTTTTTAACCCCTCACAAGGCTGCTGGCCCAGACAGCATCCCAAGCCACATCCTCAGAGCATGTGCAGACCAGCTGGCTGGAGTGTTTACGGACATATTCAATCTGCCTATCCTAGTCTGTTGTCCCCACTTCAAGATGTCGACCATTGTTCCTGTACCCAAGAAAGCAAGGGTAACTGAACTAAATGACTATTTCCCCCGTAGCACTCACTTCAGTCATCATGACAACGCAGTCACCATTGCACTGCACACTGGCCTATCCCACCTGGACAAGAGGAATATCTATGTGAGAATGCTGTTCATCGACTACAGCTCAACCTTCAACACCATAGTGCCCTCCAAGCTCATCACCAAGCTCAGGGCCCTGGGTCTGAACCCCTCCCTGTGCAACTGTGTCCTGGACTTCCTGACGGGCCAACCGCAGGTGGTGAAGGTAGGCAACAATACGGTGCCTCCATGCTGATCCTCAACACGGTGCCTCTACAGGGTTGTGTGCTCAGCCCCCTCCTGTACTCCCTGTTCACCCATGACTGCGTGGCTACGCACGTCTCCAACTCAATCATCAAGTTTTCTGATGACATAAAGGTGGTAGGCCTGATTACCAACAACAACGAGACAGCCTACAGGGAGGAGGTGAGATCTCTGGCAGAGTGCTGCCAGGAAAAAATAATTTATCCCTCAGCATCAACAAAACGGAGGAGCTGATTGTGGACTACAGGAGACAGCAGAGAGATCCCGCCCCCATCCACACCAACGGAGCCACAGTGGAGAAGGTCCTCAGCATCACTGAGGACCTGAAATAGTCCTTCCACAATGACACCGTGTTGAAGATCGCCTCTTCGACCCCATGAGGCTAAAGAAATGTGTCTTGGCCCCTAAGACCCTCACAAACTTCTACAGATGCACCATCGACAGCATTCTGTCGGGCTGTATCACCGCCTGGTATGGCACCTGTACCGCCCGCAACCAGAGGGTGGTGCTGTGAGCCCAACGCATCATCGGGAGCACACTGCCTGCCTTCCAGGACATCTACAGCATCCAGTGTCACAGGAAGGCCAAGAAGATCATCAAGACCTCAGCCACCCAAGCAACAGCCTGTTCACCCAGTTACCATCTACAGGTGCATCAAAGCTGGAACAGAGAGAATGAAAAACAGCTTCTATCTCCAGGCCATCAGACTGTTAAACAGTCATCACTAGCCGGCCTCCGCCCAGTACCCTGCCCCTTACGCACCTTAGAGACTGCTGACCTTGTGCCTTGCAAAAGTATTCATCCCCCTTGGCGTTTTTCCTATTTTGTTGCATTACAACCTGTTGTTTCTAAAAAAGTTTTTTTTTATGTATTCACCCCCTTTGCTATGAAGCCCCTAAATAAGATCTGGTGCAACCAATTACCTTCAGAAGTCACATAATTAGTTAAATAAAGTCTACCTGTGTGCAATCTAAGCGTCACATGATCTCAGTATATATACACCTGTTCTGAAAGGCCCCAGAGTCTGCAACACCACTAAGCAAGGGGCACCACCAAGCAAGCGGCACCATGAAGACCAAGGAGCTCTCCAAACAGGTCAGGGACAAAGTTGTGGAGAAGTACAGATCAGGATTGGGTTATAAAAAAATATCAGAAACATCCCACGGAGCACCATTAAATCCATTATTAAAAAATGGAAAGAATATGGCACAACAACAAACCTGCCAAGAGAGGGCCTCCCACCAAAACTCACGGACCAGGCAAGGAGGGCATTAATCAGAGAGGCTACAAAGAGACCAAAGATAACCCTGAAGGAGCTGCAAAGCTCCACAGCGAGATTGGAGTATCTGTCCATAGGACCATTTTAAGCCGTACACTCCACAGAGCTGGGCTTTACGGAAGAGTGGCCAGAAAAAAGCCATTGCTTAAAGAAAAAAATAAGCAAACACGTTTGGTGTTCATCAAAAGCCATCTGGGGAGACTCCCCAAACATATGGAAGAAGGTACTCTGGTCAGATTAGACTAAAATTGAGCTTTTTGGCCATCAAGGAAAATGTCTGGCGCAAACCCAACACCTCTCATCACCCCGAGAACACCATCCTGCATCATGCTGTGGGGATGTTTTTCATTGGCAGGGACTGGGAAACTGGTCAGAATTGAAGGAATGATGGATGGCGCTAAATACAGCGAAATTCTTGAGGGAAACCTGTTTCAGTCTTCCAGAGATTTGAGACTGGGACGGAGGTTCACCTTCCAGCAGGACAATGATCCTAAGCATACTGCTAAAGCAACACTCGAGTGGTTTACACTTGAGTGGGAAACATTTAAATGTCTTCGAATGGCCTAGTCAAAGCCCAGACCTCAATCCAATTGAGAATCTGTGGTATGTCTTAAAGATTGCTGTACACCAGCGGAACCCATCCAACTTGAAGGAGCTGGAGCAGTTTTGCCTTGAAGAATGGGCAAAAATCCAAGTAGCTAGATGTGCGAAGCTTATAGAGACATACCCCAAGAGACTTGCAGCTGTAATTGCTGCAAAAGGTGGCTCTACAAAGTATTGACTTTGGGGGGGTGAACATTTATGCACACTCAAGTTTTCTGTTTTTTTGTCTTATTTCTTGTTATTTTCACCCCCCAAAATATTTTGCATCTTCAAAGTGGTAGGCATGTTGTGTAAATCAAATGATACAAACCCCCCCAAAAATCAATTTTAATTCCAGGTTGTAAGGTAACCAAATAGGAAAAATGCCAAGGGGGGTGAATACTTTTGCAAGCCATTGAAGTCATTGAACACTGGTCACTTTAATAATGTTTACATCATGTTTATTGTTCTGAAATCGTTTCTGTCATTAGGAACAGATAAGATTTGATCTCTGAAAAAGTTAACTAATTGATTACTCACTTTATATGTACATACTGTATTCTGGACATAGCTCATCCTATATAACTACTGCTGTACATACTGTATTCTGGACATAGCTCATCCCATATAACTAATGCTGTACATAGCTCATCCCATAACTACTGCTGTACATACTGTATTCTGGACATAGCTCATCCTATATAACTACTGCTGTACATACTGTATTCTGGACATAGCTCATCCTATATAACTACTGCTGTACATACTGTATTCTGGACATAGCTCATCCTATATAACTACTGCTGTACATACTGTATTCTGGACATAGCTCATCCTATATAACTACTGCTGTACATACTGTATTCTGGACATAGCTCATCCTATATAACTACTGCTGTACATACTGTATTCTGGACATAGCTCATCCTATATACAGTGAGGGGAAAAAAGTATTTGATCCCCTGCTGATTTTGTACGTTTGCCCACTGACAAAGAAATGAGCAGTCTATCATTTTAATGGTAGGTTTATTTGAACAGTGAGAGGCAGAATAACAACAAAAAAATCCAGAAAAGCATGTCAAAAATGTTATGAATTGATTTGCATTTTAATGAGGGAAATAAATATTTGACCCCCTCTCAATCAGAAAGATTTCTGGCTCCCAGGTGTCTTTTATACAGGTAACGAGCTGAGATTAGGAGCACACTCTTAAAGGGAGTGCTCCTAATCTCAGTTGTTACCTGTATAAAAGACACCTGTCCACAGAAGCAATCAATCAATCAGATTCCAAAATCTCCACCATGGCCAAGACCAAAGAGCTCTCCAAGGATGTCAGGGACAAGATTGTAGACCTACACAAGGCTGGAATGGGCTACAAGACCATCGCCAAGCAGCTTGGTGAGAAGGTGACAACAGTTGGTGCGATTATTCGCAAATGGAAGAAACACAAAATAACTGTCAATCTCCCTCGGCCTGGGGCTCCATGCAAGATCTCACCGCGTGGAGTTGCAATGATCATGAGAACGGTGAGGAATCAGCCCAGAACTACACGGGAGGATCTTGTCAATGATCTCAAGGCAGCTGGGACCATAGTCACCAAGAAAACAATTGGTAACACACTACGCTGTGAAGGACTGAAATCCTGCAGCGCCCGCAAGGTCCCCCTGCTCAAGAAAGCACATATACAAGGCTGTCTGAAGTTTGCCAATGAACATCTGAATGATTCAGAGGAGAACTGGGTGAAAGTGTTGTGGTCAGATGAGACCAAAATCGAGCTCTTTGGCATCAACTCAACTCGCCATGTTTGGCCTGTATTCTGGACATAGCTCATCCTATATAACTACTGCTGTACATACTGTATTCTGGACATAGCTCATCCTATATAACTACTGCTGTACATACTGTATTCTGGACATAGCTCATCCTGTATAACTACTGCTGTACATACTGTATTCTGGACATAGCTCATCCTATATAACTACTGCTGTACATACTGTATTCTGGACATAGCTCATCCTATATAACTACTGCTGTACATACTGTATTCTGGACATAGCTCATTCTATATAACTACTGCTGTACATACTGTATTCTGGACATAGCTCATTCTATATAACTACTGCTGTACATACTGTATTCTGGACATAGCTCATCCTATATAACTACTGCTGTACATACTGTATTCTGGACATAGCTCATCCTATATAACTACTGCTGTACATACTGTATTCTGGACATAGCTCATCCTATATAACTACTGCTGTACATACTGTATTCTGGACATAGCTCATCCTATATAACTACTGCTGTACATACTGTATTCTGGACATAGCTCATCCTATATAACTACTGCTGTACATACTGTATTCTGGACATAGCTCATCCTATATAACTACTGCTGTACATACTGTATTCTGGACATAGCTCATCCTATATAACTACTGCTGTACATACTGTATTCTGGACATAGCTCATCCCATATAACTGGAAACAAAGCTACACCTGTTTTAACATCATCTGCTCATCTGTGTACGTGACAAATACACTTTTTTATTTCATTATATTATTCTAGAATGTATCATTTGTAAAAAAAAATATATTTGCACTCATGACAAAATCTCATCTATTTTCCTCTCGATTAAGATCTCAAATGTCATGAATATTATACAGACGCTGAATGAATGATGTACACTACATGACCAAAAGTATGTGGACACCTGCTTGTCGAACATCTCATTCCAAAATCATGGGCATTAATATGGACTTGGTCCCCCCTTTGCTGCTATAACAACCTCCACTCTTCTGGGAAGGCTTTCCACTAGATGTTGGAACATTGCTGCGGGGGACGTGCTTCCATTCAGCCACAAGAGCATTAGTGAGGTCAGCACGGATGTTGGGCGATTAGACCCGGCTCGCGTTCGGCATTCCAATTCATCCCAAAGGTGTTCGGTTGGGTTGAGGTCAGGGCTCTGTGCCGGCCAGTCAAGTTCTTCCTCACCGATCTCGACAAACCATTTCTATATGGACCTCGCTTTGTGCTCGGGGGCATTGTCATGCTGAAACAGGAAAGGGCCTTCCCCAAACTGTTGCCACAATGTTGGAAGCACAGAATCATCTAGAATGTCATTGTATGCTGTAGAGTTAAGATTTCCCTTCACTGGAACTAAGGGGCTTAGCCCGAAACCATGAAAAACAGCCCCAGGCCATTATTCCTCCTCCACCAAACTTTACAGTTGGCACTATGCATTGGGGCATCCGCCAAACCCAGATTCATCCGTCGGACTGCCAGATGGTGAAGCATGATTCATCACTCCAGAGAACACGTTTCCACTGCTCCAGAGTCCAATGACGGCGAACTTTACACCACTCCAGCAGACGCTTGGCATTGCGCATGGTGATCTTAGGCTTGTGTGCAGCCGCTCAGCCATGGAAACCCATTTCATGAAGCTCCCGACGAACAGTTCTTGTGTTGACGTTGCTTCCAGAGGTAGTTTGGAACTTGGTAGTAAGTGTTGCAACTGACGACAGACGATTTTTATCAGAGTTCCCGTTCTGTGAGCTTGTGTGACCTACCACTTCGCGGCTAAGCCGTTGCTGCTCCTAGACGTTTCCACTTCACAATAACAGCTCTTACAGTTGACCGGGGCAGCTCTAGCAGGGCAGAAATTTGACGAACTGACTTGTTGGAAAGGTGGCATCCTATGACGGTGCCACGTTGCAAGTCACTGAGCTCTTCTGTAAGGCCATTTTGCTGCCAATGTTTAACTATGGAGATTGCATGGCTGATTTTATACACATTTTGAAGGGGTGTCCACATACTTTTGTATATATTAGTATTTTTTTGTTTTATGCAGTTTTTACATCTGGGTTTTATTCATGCCAGTAGATTCCTGAATGTAAATATTGCTGTTGTTGTTTTCCTGTGTGGCAGGACAAACATGCAGAAGAGGTGAGGAAAAAGGTACTAGCTTTGGCAGATGCGGTGGATCTGGACTGGTGTGTGATAAAGGACGTGGAGGTGATAGAGTTGAACAAGCGTGCGTCGGGCCAGGCCTTTGAGGTCATCCTGAAGCCCCCGTCGTTCGATGGCGTCCCAGAGCTCAACGCTACCATGCCCCAACGCAGGGAACTCTCCATGGAAGAGATCCAGAAGAAACTAGAGGCTGCAGAGGAGCGGAGGAAGGTGAGGCGGACAGGGAGGAGGAGAGGAGAGGGAGGAGGAGAGGAGGAGAGGAGGAGGAGGAGGAGAGGAGGAGGGAGGGAGGAGAGGAGGAGGAGAGGAGGAGTAGGAGGAGAGGAGGAGAGGAGGAGGAGGAGGAGGAGAGGGAGGAGGAGGAGGAGGAGGAGGAAGGTGAGGAGGAGGAGAGGGAGGAGGAGAGGGAGGAGGAGGAGGAAGGTGAGGAGGAAGGTGAGGAGGAGGAGAGGAGGAGGAGGAGGAGAGGAGAAGGAGGAGGAGAGGAGGAGGAGGAGGAAGGTGAGGAGGAGGAGAGGAGGAGAGGGGGAGAGGGAGGAGGACAGCATACCAGTCTCACACACACACACAGTCACACACACACACAGTCTCACACACACACACACAGTTTCACACACACACACAGTTTCACACACACATACACAATTTCACACACACTGTCTCTCACACATACACAGTCTCACACACACACACAGTCTCTCACACACACACAGTCTCTCTCACACACACACACAGTTCCCCACACACACACAGTCTCTCACACACACACAGTTTCGCACACACACACAGTCTCACACACACACACAGTCTCTCACACACACACATACACACAGTCTCACACACACACACACACAGTCTCTCACACACACAGTTTCACACACACACACAGTCTCACACACACAGAGTCTCACACACACACACAGTCCCACACACACACACAGTTTCACACACACACACAGTTTCACACACACACAGTCTCTCACACACACAGTCACATACACACACAGTCTCACACACACACACACACACACAGTCTCACACACACACAGTTACACACACACACAGTCTCTCACACACACACATAAGCATGCATATACAGTATACGCACAAACACTCACCATAATCTATGTCTGTCTGTATCCTGCTCCTGATACTCTCACACCGCCCTCTAGTGCCAGGAGGCTGAGCTGCTGAAGCACCTGGCAGAGAAGAGAGAGCACGGGAGAGAAGTGATCCAGAAGGCCTTTGAGGAGAACAACAACTTCATCAAGAACGCCAAGGAGAAGCTGGAGCAGAAGATGGAGGCCAACAAGGAGAACAGAGAGGCTCTGCTGGCGGCCATGTTGGAACGACTGCAGGAGAAGGTAATGTTTAGCTGTGATCTCTCTCTTTCTCTCGATTCTCACTTCAGTCTGTGTGTCTGTCTCTCTCTCTCTCTCTCTCAGGAGAAGGCAACGTTTTTGCTACTATCTGGCTCTCCTTTCATTCTCTTGAGTTTCTCTCTGTCTTTCTCTCTAGTCACTCATTCTGTCTGTGTTTGTCTGTCTCTCTTTCTCTCACTGTCTCTCTCCCTCTAGTCTCTCTCTCTCTCTCTCAGCTACATTCATTTTCAAACTTCTACAGTCTTGATGAATAATACATGGAGTTATATTTGTGTTTCTCCCTTGTCTAAGTTTCTGTCTGATCATTCCCTTGTTGAGTACCTCCCTTGTTGAGTAATATATGCACGAATGTTTTCAAGTTGTTGTTTAATCTGTTTACATCTGGTGCTAGATCATTCATGCTAATAGATTCCTGAATGTAAATATTGTTGTTGTTATTGTTGTTTTTCTGTGTGGCAGGACAAACACGCATTAGAGGTGCGGAAGAAAAAGGAGGAAGCCTGCCTGTAGACGAGTGGAAAGATGGAAGGAGAGAGAACGGAGGACTGGTTTAGTGTCATTAAAAAAACAAGAGATCAAGACAGTGAGAAAAAAAGGAAAACTAAAGAACGTCAGAGCGATGAAAACAGGAGTTGATGTATGCGGCAACGATTTGGAACAAACGCACAAACCAAAAAACAGTTTCTTCTGGGGGCATTTGACTACATACAAAACGAAAACATTGTGACGAAATGATGAAACACAAGAGGAAAAGAAAGATGCAGTGTTTTGTCTGGCTGGCAGATCAAGATGCACACGAGTGAGGAAGTGGTCTGGTAGTGTGAGGGGGGTGATGTGATGATTATGTTAGAATGGGTATGGTGCCCTAATCAGTTGGGGAGAACAGTTACTGTAAAACGCCCTTACAGCCTGCTTTCCCATAGTTTACACACCTCACATCTACGCTCATACACACATCTCTCTGTATCTCACACGCACGCTCGTACACACGAGAGCTATGTCTACCCTATAGCTTGAACAGGATGCGGTAAACAAGTGCTATTTTTGAATTTACCAGGGAACACTATAAATTATGAATTTGTGAATGTCAGATAAAAGATTGGGTTGGTGTCATTTGGAAAAAGCTCTCGAGTAACTTTATCAACTTTAGTTATTAACTGATAGATTGACTGATAGATTGACATACATTTAGCTAGACTTAGAGCACAAAATGCACTCTGTTTATTAATTGACATATAAATCATCACTTATTTAAACCACAACTCAAAATCACTCCCGATACAAAGGAACATGGAGCAGAACACATCTTGGACGTTAGGGAAGGCGATGACCTTGTTCTGATTGGTTCATTGATTGATTGACAGGATGGTAAAACTGCTTGAGCTGTCAGACCAGACCATCCAATGGGTGCGCTTTTCTTTGGCATGATGTCACTGTGCTCTGTTAACTGTGATTGTCTGATGGGTTGTTTTTTTTTATGAGAGAAAATAAAGAGATATTAGAGAATGAGAGAAGAGATTGGGGTTGACGTTAGCTAGAGCCACACTGGGTACGTCCCCAAATGGCACCCTGTTCCCTACATAGGCTGCATTTACACAGGCAGCCCAATTCTGATCTCATTTGTGTTTTTGACCAATCACATCAGATCTTTTCACATCAAGATCTTTTTCAGGTCTGATTGATCAAACCCAGCATAGTGCACTACTTTTGACCAGAGCCCTATGAGCCCTGGTCAAAAGTAGTGCACTATATAGGGAAATAGGGTGCTATTTAGGACATGACCTCTGTCTTCATTGTGGAGTTGTGTGATATGTTTGGGGAATGTGGGGGTTTTACTTGATATATGTGTATTCGTTATGTTCTAATCTACTCTTTGGCATGGTCAGTAAACGCTTCTCTTGACTGAACTCAGAACACAGCTCCAGTTCTCTCTTTTTTGTCTTTTGTTGTTAGGAAAATATTTACATTTTTCATTTTGGGTCTTTTAGCAGATGCTGTTATCCAGAGCGGCTTAGTCAGAAAAAAATTAAATAATAACAATTGTATAACAAAATAATAACAGAGACATTAAAATATCTGTCATAGATTTTATTTTTTTACACAGTAAGTGATAAGATGTTTTACAATTATACACATTCTACTGTAAACTATGGTAGACACATTCTACTGTAAACTAGGGTAGAGACATTCTTTCATTTAAATAAACAGGTAATTTAAAAAATCATTTCAATAAACAGGTCATTTAACAAGTCATTTCAATAAACAGGTCATTAACAAGTAATTTAAATAAACAGGTCATTAACAAGTCATTTCAATAAACAGGTCATTTAACAAGTCATTTAAATAAACAGGTCATTTAACAAGCCATTTCAATAAACAGGTCATTTAACAAGTCATTTCAATAAACAGGTCATTTAACAAGTCATTTAAATAAACAGGTCATTAACAAGTCATTTCAATAAACAGTTCATTTAACAAGTCATTTCAATAAACAGGTCATTTAACAAGCCTTTTAAATAAACTGGTAATTTAACAAGTCATTTAAATAAACAGGTCATTTAACAAGTCTTTTAATTAAACAGGTCATTTAACAAGTATTTTCAATTAAAAAAGCAGTAGGAAAGTATGAACTCTCTCTGTCTCTCTCTCTTCCTCTCTTTCTCTGCTGTCTGTCTCTTCAGAGTGGAACGTTGCAGTGATAGAATGTTTCATGTTGCCGTTGTTCTAGAAGCATATATTTACAGTCAGTGTTCCAATGCTGTAAGGATTTCTGCAAGACTGTCATCGATCAAGAACACTTAAAGCACTTAGATCTAAAAGATATACATTGAGTGTACAAAACATTAAGAACACCTGCTCTTTCCATGACAGGTGAATCCGGGTGAAAGCTATGATCCCTTACTGATGTCACTTCAAATCCACTTGAATCAGTGGATTTGATGAAGGGGAGGAGACATGTTAAATAAGGATTTTAAGCTTTGAGACAATTGAGACATGGATTGTGTATGTGTGCCAGTCAGAGGGTGAATGGGCAAGACAAAATATTTAAGTGCCTTTGAACGGGGTATGGTAGGTCCCAGGCGCACCGGTTTGAGTATGTCAAGAGTTGCAACGCCGCTGGATTTTTGACACTCAACAGTTTCCCGTGTGTATCAAGAATGGTCCGCCACCCAAAGGACATCCAGCCAACTTCACACAACTGTGGGAAGCATTGGAGTCAACATGGGCCAGCATCCCTGTGGAACGCTTTCGACACCTTGTAGAGTCCATGCCCCAACGAATTGAGGCTGTTCTGAGGGCAAAAGAGACCGTGCTTGACTTGGGCAGGAGCTCACCGGACCTGACTACCGGCGCCTCAAATGTTCTACTGCATTTTGTTCTCACACCTCTTTAAAAATATTAGCTCAAAAGTATTTTGCAGTTCCTGCACCTAAATATAAACAGTACCGGCACCCTCTTAATGAGTACCGGTACCTATTTTAGTTCAAGTCAAGCACTGTTTAGAGCTTAATGGAAAGATGCAACAATAAATAGCAAGTCTATCGTCTTACAGTCAAAAGGCTATTTATAAACTGGGTGGTTCGAGCCCTGAATGCTGATTGGCTGAAAGCCGTAGTATATGAGACCGTATACCACGGGTATGACAAAACATTTCTTTTTGGGGAGGACGGGCTCGTGTTAATGGCTCGAGCATTATATGTGGAATGGTATCAAACACATTAAACACGTGGTTTCCATGTGTTTGATGCCATTCCATTCCCCCGTTCCAGCCGTTATTATGAGCCGTCCTCCCCTCAGCAGCCTCCTCTGGTATTAAAGTAGTGTAGTGGAAGTATACGCTGTATCAATTAATAAGGCTGATGGAACGAATCAGAACGTTTAGCTTAAAATGTTGATAAACTATTATTTCTTCACATTTTAGGTGCAGCAATGTGCACACGGAGGTAGACCTATGCACCAATGTTCCAAAATGACATTTGTGGGGGAAAAAAACATTCTAAAATGAATGAAAATGAAAGATGAAAACATCCGTTAGAAATGTAGAAAGATGGGAGATCTAAAGATGCAACAGCTATCATGGGTTGCTAATATGACTGGGATAATGCCTTTGGCTGCTAGACAATGAAAGACAGTTGAAAGAAACCAATAGAACAGGAGAACGCATATGAGGAAGTCAGCAGGTATAACCTCTCTCCCAGTCTTCCTCCCTAGCGGGACCTCTCGAGCAACCTTAGCAATGAACGGTTAGCTCGTTCTAGGGTGCTTTCAGCAGGACTACGGGATTCTCCCTGGACCACTCGTCTAGACCTAATACAAAAAGATCCCCCACCACTCGCGCTCCTACCTGTCATGCCCCTGGTGCGCAGCCACTCCTGAAGACATGCGCTATGGAACTCATGGTTACACCTCAACCTTGTAACCATTTCGTCTCTCTAAACAGATAGCACATAATACATATGAGTCCCCTGTTTCTAATGACTAAAATGTAAATGTAATACTCTCCATACCTTCCCTCTGGAGACGGGTTTCACCTCCGGGGAGGTAGCTTGAGTTTCACTCGGCACCGGTACCTCTTGGTCATCCTCATGACCCATCTGATCTACCGATTCCACAAAGCTCACCACTATTACCTCCACCGGTGCCTGACCCTGGTTCCCCCTGAGCCCGTCGGCCGCCACTCCACCTATGGTTGAGTAGCTCGGTTCCCTCATCCTTTCCGTAGGTTCCCCTTGTAATACAACAGGCGCCCTATGACCCCTCACCGGCCGAGCCTGTAGTATACCCTTATATCCCCGACGGCGCCACCACTCATTCTATGCGCCGGCTGACCCATGTACCAGGTTCTTCCCACCAGCGTAACGTTCAGGTTAGGTGTATCGGGACCTGACCATATTCGATATCCTGCCACCCACCAGGATATAACACGTTGCTCATCCTCCCTGCTCGCAGGTCGTCCGAAGTCCCCCTGTAACACACTCCATGGCCCTAAGTTCTGACCCTGCAGGGTCCCTTCCTTTACCCGCCTGGTGACATGTGCTGCAGATTGCTATACAAGCCCCTCTAAATCACCCCTCCTTGTTCCCTGTTCGTCACTCGTTTACACTTGTGACACGGCAAGGGCATCGAGGGACCCCAAGCGGCTTTCCCATTCTGTAAAGAGGATACCATACATTACGAGCCAGAGCACAGCCAGATCGTTCCTTTTAAGTATAATCCAGTCTAATGCGGTGAACACCCCCCAACAACAGCAGCCACCCCAACATTTTACATGCGGCCCAGTTCTCTGGGTCTTCACAAATACACACTTAAGCTCCGCAGCACTTTCCCATCCTTGCAAAGCCGCTTTGGTCCTATCTTGTTGGCGCGCTTTCCTGTTTCCCATGTTCACACACACACCACTAGATACGGTCCTAAGTAAACTCCTATCAGGGCTTCTATCACCCATAACAGAGGCCTCGGGATGTCGTAGACCTCCACACCTACATCCACGGCTTGGCCACACCATCAATACTCTCCATTTGCAGTACCTAGCCTTGCCCGGTTCTATTGGTTTCTCTCCAGTGGGTAGGCCACGAACCAACCACGTGGGTACCTCCATGACCCTCTCAACCAGATCCGCCCTGCCTGTTTGATGTGTTCCTACTAGCAAAATAATCACTCTAATTACCCAACCTTCCTTCCATGAGCCCAGTACACAGTCTCTCAACCATACCAGTATGTATGTAAGGTGTAGTCTATTCCCCTCCCCCAGGACCCATTCAGGTTTGCCTCATTTTCAGTAAAGTTGCCTTCCTTCAGTGTTGTTGGTGAGGTTGTTATCCATCTTGCTCATTGGTTTCCCTCACCCAGGACCCATTCAGGTTTGCCTCGTTTTCAGTAAAGTTGCCTTCAGTGTTGTTGGTGAGGTTGTTATCCATCTTGCTCCTTGGTTCCCGTTCTCTCAAGTGCAGCCCTCACCCTCAACACTTGGCTTACATCCCATTCTCTGCCTTTAACAGGGATGTGAACCGACCACCAACCTACTAGCCTGAGACAAGGCTGAGTATAGGCCACAAAGATCTCCTCCACTGCACGAGCCCGAGGGGGCGACAAACCGGACAGGAAGATCACATCAGTGACTCAACCCACTCAAGTGATGCACCCCTCCTAGGGACGGCATGGAAAGCACCAGTAAGCCAGTGACTCAGCCCCCATAATAGGGTCAGAGGCAGAGAATCCCGATGGAGAGATGAGAACCGGCCAGGCAGAGACAGCAAGGGCGGTTTGTCGCTCCAGTGCCTTTCCATTCACCTTCGCACCCCTGGGTCAGACTACACTCAATCATAGGACCTACTGAAGAGATGAGTCTTCAGTAAAGACTTAAAGGTCGAGACCGAGTCTGCGTCTCTCACATGGATAGGCAGACCATTCCATAAAATTGTGTAGGTATGTACGGCAGGACCAAATCGGAGAGATAGGTAGGAGCAAGTCCATGTAATGCTTTGTAGGTTAGCAGTAAAACCTTGAAATTAGCCCTAGCCTTAACAGGAAGCCAGTATAGAGAGGCTAGAACTGGAGTAATATGATACCATTTTTTGGTTCTTGTCAAGATTCTAGCAGCCGTGTTTATCACTAACTGAAGTTTATTTAGTGCTTTATCCGGGTAGCCGGAGAGTAGAACATTGCACTAGTCTAATCTAGAAGTGACAAAAGCATGGATTAGCTTTTCTGCATCATTTTTTGACAAAAAGTTTCTGATTTTTGCAATGTTACAAAGATGGAAAAAAGCTGTCCTTGAAATATTCTTGATATGTTCGTCAAAAGAGAGTTCAGGGTCCAGAGTAACGCTGAGGTCCTTCACAGTTTTTTTTTAGACAACTGTATAACCATCAAGATTAATTGTCAGATCCAACAGAAGATCTCTTTGTTTCTTGGGACCTAGAACTAGCATCTATGTTTTGTCCACTTCATTATGTCTGAAACACAGGCTTCCAGGGTAGAGAATTTTGGGGCTTCACCATGTTTCATCAAAATGTATAGCTGTGTGTCGTCCACATAGCAATGAAAGTTAACATTGTGTTTCTGAATGACATCACCAAGAGGTAAAATATATAGTGAAAACAATAGTGGTCCTAAAACGGAACCTTGAGGAACACCAAAACTTACAATTGATTTGTCAGAGGACAAACCATCCACAGAGACGAACTGATATCTTTCCGACAGATAAGATCTAAACCAGGCAAGAACTTGTCCGTGTAGACCAATTAAGGTTTCCAATCTTTCCAAAAGAATGTGGTGATCAATGGTGTCAAAAGCAGCACTAAGGTCTAAGAGCACGAGGACAGATACAGAGCCTTGGTCTGATGCCATTAAAAGGTAATTCACGAGTGCAGTCTCAGTGCTATGATGGGGTCTAAAACCAGACTGAAGCGTTTCGTATACATTATTTGTCTTCAGGAAGGCAGTGAGTTGCTGCACAACAGCTTTTTCTAAAAATGTTGAGAGGAATGGGAGATTCTAGGTTTGGGGCTTTATTACTGCCACTTTTAGTGAGTTTGGTACACATCCAGTGGATAGGGAGCCATTTATTACGTTCAACATAGGAGGGCCAAGCACAGGAAGTAGCTCTTTCAGTAGTTTAGTTGGAATAGGGCCCAGTATTCAGCTTGAAGGTTTAGAGGCCATTACTATTTTCATGAATGTGTCAAGAGATATAGGATGTCTCCATTGATCCTAGGTCCTGGCAGTTTTGTGCAGACTCAGGACAGCTGAGCTTTGGAGAAATACGCAGATTCAAAGAGGAGTCCGTAATTTGCTTTCCAATGATCATGATCTTTTCGTCGAAGAAGTTCATGAATTCATCACTGCTGAAGTGGAAGGCATCCTCTCTTGGGGAATGCTGCTTTTTAGTTAGCTTTGCGACAGTATCAAATATACATTTTGGATTGTTCTTATTCTCCTCAATTAGGTTGGAAAAATTGGATGATCGAGCAGCAGTGAGGGCTCTTCGATATTGCACTGTACTTTCTTTCCAAGCTAGTAGGAAGACTTCCAGTTTGGTGGAGCGCCATTTCATTTCCAATTTTCTTGAAGCTTGCTTCAGGGCTTGCGTCAGGGCTCGGGTATTTCCTGTGTATCCGCTGCTGAATAAACCGTGGCCAAATACTGATAGCTAGTCCAGTAATTATTCCTCCAATCCAGTTTATTCAGGCATGGTTTCACATAGTTCAGCACTTCCCTAGTTTGCAGACCCCACCAAACCCGGGCCTCATCAATGGTAAACACCTGGGTGTACAATTTCTGTGAGCTTTTCACCATGCTCGATCCTCATAGCCCTGTGGAATTATACCTCCAATAGCCCTCCACCCAGGCTCCCCCCTGGCGTATAGAGCACCTAGGTCCTAGGGGTTCCCCAAGGATTCCTATCTCCATCCAAGGTGTAGTCCTTGTCATCTCGGCCTCAGCCATCGCCTCACTCACACACTTATCCAGTGCCGTGAAGTAAGTTCAATTCAACCCCTTCCAAATCCCCAGGGGTGGGCTGGCGCTGTACCCACATTTCTACCTGTACCTTTTCCCACTTCTCCGGGGGGTCGTTTACACCTAATATGTATAGTGTAACTGGCCTCTTCCACACCCAATGTTTCATTAATCTCCCTATCTACCCCCACCTCGGTTATACTGCGGCTGGGCCATTTCATGCATGAACCACTACCTGACCCAACACCCCCCGTGTCCATGTCCAGTATCTTCGTAACACACTGTTCATTGTATTTATAGAGCCCAAGGTCTTTATTAACCTGCCTCAGGTCACCTTCAGATCTTACAGCTGTGCTTGCCACCCTTGACCCATGGCATGTCAAATTCAGTTCTCCCCAGAACCGGCCATCCCAATATATGCCTACAATGCATTCAGCCTCCCCCTGATCCAACGTTTCCACGCATCCCCTTTCCCAGAATGGTGTGTCTGGATCTCCCTTAGGGTTGTTAATGCACCAATCAGCATACTGCCAAGGATGTGATCCCATTTCTCTAATCCAGTTCACCTGCATAGATCTGTCCTCTAGTTCGGACCATGACAACGTGGCCAGGTACAAGTACCTACGGTCCCAGTTCATGTCCAAAACTCGAAAGCCAGTCTTATCATTCAAGTTGCCATCAGTGGCCCAATTATCCAGCCCTTGTGTACAGTTGTCAGCCGTATTGTTCAACTCCCTACCCATTGCTTCGTTGAACCCATTCCACTTTTAGCTTACATTCCAGTGCCTGAATAAATGACTACCATCTCTGGGGCCCCGACCATGCACCCATCCACAGATCATTGGTTGCATGTAGGTTTCAAACACTGGATTATATGCTGTTCCTTTATACCGCCTAGTTGGCCTTATTCCCTAACGTGTGAGCGTTCCCAGCCAGATGACCCGAGGACATAGAGACCCACCATGAGCAGAGCCCCAAACAACATGCTAATTTCATACCCTCGTTTACACCGCTTCCTGCTTGGCTTTCCTGCGGGCCCAGATGGTGGGAAGGCTCCATCTCCTTTTTCCTCCCTTTGTCCCCATTCTTACCCTTCCTAGGTTCTGGCTCGTTCTGGTTCTGGGCGTCCTTTCTTACCAGGTCAGTTCCAACTCCTGACTCTTACGTCTGTCGAAAGAGATCATCAGAGCCACTTCCTGTTCACCCAGCTTTCATCCAGAAGGCGAGGTCAGTACAGGTGCATCATAGCTGGAACAGAGAGACTGAAAAACAGCTTCTATCTCAAGGCCATCAGACTGTTAAATAGCCTTCACTAGCACGTTAGAGGCTGATTTCTATATACATAGATTAGAAATCACTGGCCACTTTAATAAATGGAACACTAGTCACTTTAATAATGTTTACATATCTTGCATATATCGTCCATATATTTATTTATATATTCTTAATTCCATTGCTTTACTTAGATTGGTGTGTATTGGGTATATGTTGTGAAATTGTTAGATATTACTTGTTAGATATACTGCACTGTTGGAGCTAGAAACACAAGCATTTCGCTACATCCGCAATAAAATCTGTTAAACACGTGTATGTGACAAATACATTTTGATTTGATTTGACCCGTTAGCGGCACATAGACCGTCCTAAGTTTCACCCCCCCAGCTGCACAGGCTCCTTCCCTGTCAGTGGACAGGCGCTCGGTCTGCCTGACTCCAAGGGACCTGCAGCACACTAATTGTCTCCTCTGCAACACCTGATTTGAACTTACCTACTTCCCCAGCCATCCAATCTGGTCAGAATGTAGCGCAGCCTACTACTATTTCCCCCCCTTTTCATTAGGTATCTGAATTCCCGTTTCCTCGCACGGGATTCAGAAATCCGTCATCATTTCCTTTATCAACTTGTTCCAATGTTATAGCTTCCATAGGCCCGTCCAACCTTTGGCCATATCCTGATTAACCCCGGGAAGCTGATTAAACTCCTCCCAGGCCCCCTCCGGCCGATAGACCCTGAACTGGGTCTCAGGCCTTTTCCATCCCAAGGCGACCTGATTTAACTTTAAACACATTCCTCACCACTGGCCAGCAGCCATCAATGGCCTCTATCCAGTCAGTCAATTGGGTGACCCGTGTTGAGTTGTCCCCTCCCTTGGCGCGGGGGTCCGAGCATTCCGCTCTGACATTCCCTGGCCCGTTAGGGTACACCTTCCATTGAATCTCCCTCAAGACCCCTCCAGTGCTCAAAAGGAGTCTACTAAATTTCCTGACCTGGTAACCATCAGCCACCCGGCCTTCCCTCTTCAGATCGCTGCACTCCTCACACCGCCCCAATTGGGCCCCGTCCCACTGACAGGAGCAATCCTGTGGACCTCTCTCTGGTCCCTTGGTGCCACCCCGCCCAACCCACTGGTTGTACACCCTAAGTTGTGGGAGAGACTGAAGATGGCAGTAGTGACAGAATATATGATCCATCACTTTTACTGGACCACGTGAGACCCCATCTAACCCATAGGCCACATCGCGCTCCACACCAGGCACGACTGGAGGCCTCTCATTCCTTCCTATACCTTGGGAAGGGTACAGTATATCCCAAACAAACGGAACATGCCCCGTCCGCCAAAGGACCCCACTTGATAACCTCAATTTCCTTGGATATCAAGCCATCCTTAGACCCATTAAGAAGCCCCAATCCCCTACCGATCCATGCTTGGGTATATCCTCGTCTCAACACTACGATTCCCTGTACATTGGCCACCCCGGCCAAAGGAGGTAGTGCTACAGCTTTCGCCGTCATACGGCCTTTTGGATTCAAACGCGATTTTTGCTATCTTGGAACTGGTTTCAGCTAGTTTACACACTGTATCCCGGATTTGTTACGCCTAACGGTATTTGATTCCAAGACTTCTATCACCTTATCCTGGTGCTGATTCCGTTTCCTTATTGGTCCTTCTGCTGGCCCGTGTCCTTGAGTCTTCACCCAGACCTCCTGCCCTACAAACAGAGAGCACACCGGTTCAGAACTATCATCCTCCACACACCCCCTCCTTCCAGTCTCGAGAGACTGTAACGGGAGAGAGTTGAGTTCCCTAGCTGGAGTGCCTCTGTTATCCTGCTCCCTGTCATTGAGCTCTGCTCCCATCTTCAGCAGCTGCTCACTCCAAACCTTATAATTGCAATTTTTAGCAATCCAAGCCTTTAAGGGAAAGGAGGATACCTAGTCAGTTGTACAACTGAATGCATTCAACTAAAATCTGTCTTCCACATTTAACCCAACCCCTTTACCATCCATTCTACCAGGACGTAGGGGGGAGAAAAAAAGCTTCTGCACCACGTATTCCTCACACCAGTCATCTATGTTTCTTGTTCCGAAAATGGCTGCCATTGTCGGTTCTGAGCTCCCGGGGGATACCAAGGCTGCTGCCTGATCCAGGGTTTTTACGGCCTCCAGACCCGTGACTCTACAGATAGCCTGTGCCACCACGTACCCAGAGGATCTACAGAAAGCCTGTGTCACCACGTACCCAGAGGCTCTACAGATAGCCTGTGTCACCACGTACCCAGAGGCTCTACAGATAGCCTGTGTCACCATGTACCCACAACAGGAATCCACCAGTACACATATTGTTCCCCTTTGCAGCCCTTCACCGGCAACGGACCTGCAATAACTATGCATACCGAACCCCAAGGTACCTTTGATTTAATGGTCTGACCCGCTTGTCTTTTCACTACCCTCCCTGCATTGTACATATTGCAGAGATTACACTTCCTCAAAAACCCGGGCCACTACAGTGCGGGTAACCCTGTACCCCAGCTTTACCCGTTGTTTCCGAGTTCCTTTTATACCGGCATGCTCAATCTCCGTGTGCACCCCGGTAACCAACTTTTCAATACAGTTATCCGGGACATTTATTCCTTTGTCCCCCTTTTCCCAACTCTGTCCCCCAAAAACAATTACACCTCTCATGTGGGCCAACATGTCAACCTCTCTATTACCTTCCCAATACTTCCCTTCGGTGGTGTGACTTTTTTGGTGAGCAACCTCAATCTCCGTTTTTTTAATGAGTTCTGCTATTTTCACCCATGACACCGCTGTGGGCCACTTCTTTACCCTCAGCACCCTCATAACAATTTTTTTCCCAAATCCTCAGATCCTCCTTCAGTGTCCTTGCACAGTAATCACTATCCGTTATCAAGCGTAATCACTTTATCCTACGCTTTTTCGGCCTCCAGTAGGGCCTCCAGTATTGCTCCTACCTTGCCCGCCTGGGCTGAGAAACGGTGGTTCCTCGCCTTTGCATCACTGTTTTTCCCTGGTGTTTCAATAGGCCCATATATCATTCCCCTTACTGTGTTTTAATATGTAAGTCCAGTAGGCCCCTATATCATTCCCCTTATGGGAGCCATCAGTATACAGTTCCCACTCTATCTCAGGCTCTTCCACCTTCTTAGCCTGTTTCTTCGGTCCATCACCATACACAAACTGCAACTGTGGGTCCAACAGGATATTCTCCCATCAACCCCAACGCACGTTTGTGGCCCTGGTGCCCTCCACCGTTTCTTTCTTCAACCCTATGCACCCTGCTCTGAGTGTGTACTATGATCGGCATACCTCCCGCCACCTCTATTATCCTCTTTCATTAGTGAGCCAGTACTGCCAATTCCTGCTCTGGTAAACATATTTCTGCTCCACCGACCCTAGGCTCCAAGATCAGAGTGCTATTAGCCCTCCTCCTTTATTTACCAACCCTAGTTTCTGAACCCATTCCTCCCACATGGATCCATACTTCCAGATCTTTGTCTTGGTCCCCAGGTTTGAGAGCCTTGTATCTACTTCCGGAGACACTTGAAACCCCACCGCTTTAAGGAATACCTGGGATAGGATAAAGTAATCCTTCTACCCCCCCTTACCCCACCCCAAAGAAAGAAAAAAAAACATATTGTAAAGTGGTTATCCCACTGGCTATAAGGTGAATGCACCAATTTGTAAGTCGCTCTGGATAAGAGCATCTGCTAAATGACGTAAATGTAAATGTAATGTTCGATAATCTCCCTTATCCTTAACTCATCAGCCTCTGTCCACACACATGCCTTCTCTGACAGCTTGTTGTACAATGGAATTTCATGCTCATTTTCTCTCCCCAACCTTCCACAGTCGTTTTTTAACTTAGCCAAAAAGTATGGGTTCCAATTCCCTTTTCCCGTGCTGAGAGTTCACTCTCTTACACCTTCTTTTGAATTTCGTCTTCTAGATCCAGTTCCTTGTACCATCTCACTTCTGTGCCTGGTGGCACCTTGTTGCACCTATCCATGTTTTTTAGTGCTATTAAATTGCTCTTTCCCAACACCCAAAGTATGCCGTCCGCCTTGCCTACAGGAACAAACTTCTTAGTCCCGTCCGTGAGGAGTATGTACAACTGGCCTACGGGCTTCAAGCGTCTTTTGGTCATGGACATTTCGGCTCCGGTGTCAACAATGTACTTCTCTCCATTCAGGTAAGTTATCAGCCAGTCACCTTCCCACTCTGCATTCTCCAACACCGTCCACCTGAGGCCCAGGCCTCTTTCCTAGTCCACGCCTGTTTCTCTCCTGATGAGTCCTTCGTTCTTTGGGGGTCATCTTCATCCATTGTTCCTTTGGTATGTACGGCGTAGCGTAAGTGGAGGCGACTCCTCTGCCCTTCTGGTCCCGATCGTATCTAGGCTCAGACCGACTCGCCCCTGGTTCCTTACGCGTCTCACCCTCCGTGGTGCGACCTTTTACCCCCAAGTCTGACTTCTCTTTGGGTGCCGCGGTCCAGCTATTTCGGGACATCTCTAAGCACCTTATCCCTAGCTCTAGTCTGACGCTCCGATTGTCTTCCGGCTCGGTCACCTCCTCCAGTCCGTGCTTGGACCACACCTTTCCTACGTTTTCTGATGAGGGCCTGAGTCATAAGGTTGTGGCCTTTTGTAGTCTACATTTTCTTTCTCCGCTTTCCTTTCAGAAGCACATAGTTAATGTCAGTTATTCCTGGACATGATTCTCAGTTATCTGAACCATGAGTGGTCAGATGTGTGTTTGATGTGTGTGTGTGGATGTGGACATCTTCTTCCATTAAACTCCCCTTAACCTGAACATCCGCCTCATCTTTGTTCTGACCGGACATTCTGTAGTGGTTGCTACCGGCCTTAAGACAGCACCTAAGGTTTCTTATTACATTCAAGGTCCAACACTCCACTCTATTTTACAGTTACCTTAGCGAGGTCTATTGGGGTGGAGGTCCGGAGACATCATTTAATAAACTCCATGCCTCCCGGCTGATCTTCCATCAATCTCCTTAGGAATTTCACCTGGTGGGCCTGGGGTATTCTCTCTCTGAGAACTGCCTCCCTTTAAAAGGCCAAGGGCCTGGTCAATCATGGCTTCCTCATCGTCTTCATCTTTCATGACCAGCTCAGTTATAAGATCTTCCCTGGGTGTTTGGCCCGTCTGGCTCATTATCCATAACTTCTGTGTTTCTTCGGACACTGGGCCTCATTCACCAACCGTTCTTACAAAGTAATGTGTTCTTAAACCCCACTTACACACTTTTTACGAAGATTCTGACATTCACTAATATTTTCTCATCTTGGATTTGTTCTTAGCTAAGAACAAAATCCACGCACACTCAAGAGCATTCTTACTCACATTTGAGTGATGACAGTTTGCTCCAAATAAATGCTTACTGCATTTCATTTAATTCTACAGTCGTTTATAATGATAGTATTTTACTGTAATGTATTTCTGATCATTTGTTGAAAAACAAAAAATCATAGTATGCAAAGAAACACTAACACTGCAATTTACATCAGCAATTAAGCTGATTCAATCCTGCATTATGTGGTGATTGATCGCGCTATTTATATGGCCAAACTGGGCCTGTTTCTGCACATCAGGCGTGCTATCAAAATGGCACATCTGTTGCTGCTTGACGACATTGCCGCGCGTGCTCTGAGAAGGGAACGCTTCTTTGAGGATCACGTTGATTTATTTGCAGAGACTGACGAGTACTTGATCGGATGGTTTAGGCTTCCAAGACACGTTTTAATGGAGCTGTGTGATACTTTGGAGCCAGCGCTGCGAAGCCATAACCAACGGTCCAATCCCGTACCACCTCATGTGCAGGTACTCTCCACCTTGGGATTTTTAGCCGCTGGGACATCTCAGCGGGAGTTAGCAGACCGGGTGGGCATATCACAGCCATCCATCAGCCGCGCTCTCCCACGAGTTGTGGTTTGAATAAATCAACTGGCCACACAATATATTTTCTTCCCCTACACAGCGAAACAGCCGCCGGTCAAGAGAGGGTTCTACTCGATTGCGGGTCTGCACAACATAATCGGGGCAATAGACTGCACTCACGTGCGCATTAAACCACCCTCACCAGACCCATTCCCATACCTCAACCGCAAGCCATATCACTCAATCAATGTACAAGTCATCTGCGACTCCGACAACCATCTCTTGAACGTGGTCTCCCGCTTCGCAGGAGGTGCACATGACTCTTATATTTTGCAGAACAGTTCTGTGGGAATGCGCCTGGAACAAAGAGCTGCTGGAGACGCATGGCTCATTGATAAGCATCGTTCAGTAATTTCAAATTCCAATTGTTGGTTTCAAAAAGTGGGTTTCTTAATTAATGACTTGTTTCATTAGGAGATCGGGGGTATGCCCTTGCGCCCTGACTAATGACGCCACTAACAAACCCTCAGACGCACCAAGATGCCTCTTATAACCAGAGGCACGCACGCACCCGCTCCACCATTGAGCGAACCATTGGTATTCTGAAGGGACGCTGGATGTATTTGGACACAGCAGGTGGTAAGCTGCTTTACAAGCCAGAGAAGGTGAGTAGGACTACTTGTTTTATTCAGGTTTGAAAAATGGTTGTAGAATAATCTAATTCCAACAATTCGTTTTATTTAGTTCTTCTAGCTTTTGATCCTCTTTACACCGTTTTTAGGTTTGCAGAATAATCATGGCCTGTTGTGTTACACAACATCGCTATGAAGCGTGGTGTTCCACTTCCACACCAGGGTGTGCGTCCTGACCCATTGCTGGGACCAGACAACCGACTTGGTATGGAAGTCAGACAACAAATAATTTCTCGTTTTTAATTTGTTTTGTCCTTTAAATACCACGAATTAAACACATGAAATGACACAGGTTTCAGTGCGCGTTCTTTATATTTTAAAATGTGTGTTTGTCTTTGAGTGTTTCTGATATTGTGGCCAGAGTAGAAGCGATTTCACAGAGACTTTGCGCAATCCGCTCCTGGTTATCCAAGACCGCATCGGAGATGACACGTGCAGTTGGAGAGGACCTGGGGGCACGTACAGAGGCAGGCCTACTGGTGTCCGGTTCCTCTTCAGAGGGAGAGGGGTTGCCTGGATAGGAGATCTGTAAACAACAAAGATGATACTTAAAGTAACAGTCACAGTGCGCTGTTTTTTTTTTTTTTGATGTTTCAGTTTGTTCAATATAGGCCTACTGCAAAAGCAATAGGATTTAAAACTGAATAAACTAGGTATTCAGGTGAGGACTCATTCAGTCACATAGGCCCACATTTGGTTTGACAAACTGGTGTAAAATTCCTTTCCAATGGTTTCACCGTTGCTTTCAGTTAAATGATGGCATGAAATTGTATAAATTCGGCAAGACTTGCTTACCGTCTGATTCACTGGTGGGAGATGGCCTTGGAGGATATGAAGCTGTTGATATAGGGCCCAATAATGGCACCCATGCCTCCGTTTTGTTGGTGGCTTTAAAACCACTGGAAACACTACTAAATATTATGCCTCGTTTGGCATTTACCTGTTGCAGTAGAATTTCTATTTCAGAATTACTGAAGTTCCTTTTTCGTTTGGTGATCGGTGGACCACCACCGTCTGAGTCTTTTGGACATTTTCCAACTTTTCTTGCACACGGCCCTGTAGTGTCATGTCCTTATATGGGAATTTGCGGGGCGTTTTCTTATGCTAATTAGGAACAACGGGCACACGCTTTCAATTACGAAGACATGGGATTCATCAATCCCAAGAACACAGGTGCGAACAATTCTGTTGCTTAAGAACATGTCATGAATCCGACGTAGACTTTTCTTAGGGAGTTTATTAAGAACAGTTTAGAACATCCTTAGGTAGATATTGGTGAATGAGGCCCACTGTTCTTAGTGTACTTCTTACTCTGCTGCATTTCCCGCCTTTTCTTTGGCCGGTACACGGGTCTTCAAAAATGTAATTTCGCTCATGCCAATTCCCATTACTGCCCCTCGCCTATTACTCTTTTCACTTTCACTTTGTTATTATAGGTCATCGTGTGTAGATGGGTTATAACATTTTTAAAAATCCATATTGAATTCAAAATGTGGAATAAGTCGAGGGGTATGAATACTTTCTGAAGGCAAGGGGTATGAATACTTTCTGAAGGCAAGGGGTATGAATACTTTCTGAAGGCACTGTATGAAGTAAAACGTCCAGGTTTCAAACAATGAAGGAACAGGAAAAATATAGCGACGCTAATGATAGGCCTAACCGTCTTCTGGTCGATGGAAAGGCTTTCCCAAAAACCTTCTCTATTAAATGTTAACTAGCTACAAAGTAGCCTATGCCTACCTGTCAGAATGATATCATGACTACTTGCATCAATCCAGTGGCCTTTTGTTTTGAAAACTCCATCTCATGTGCTACAGAAACATGCTAACCAAACAGTGCTAGGTGCCTGTACACTTGAATTATCCCTCCTGTTGTCCTAGGGTCAAAATGACCCGCCACTGTGTTGAACCAACTTTATTTAATTTTTATATTTTTTGGATCATTTGTAAGAAGGAGGCAGTGATACTTTCTTTAAAGTCTCACTGCCTCCTTCTCACAAATGATCCCAAAAATATAAAAATTAAATAAAGTTGGTTCAACACAGTGGCGGGTCATTTTGACCCTAGGACAACGGGAGGGTTAAAGGGTAACTACACACAAAAAAATCTAAATTTCTTAGATTTTCCCCAGACTAGTCTCCTTATGTGGTTTAGGCATTGTTATGGATTTAGAACATCCAATGTTGTTTTTCTATTAATAAAGTGTGGCTTTGATAGTAAAAACTTGAACAAATTTGGTAAAATCAGAAAACGGTGAATTTCTGACTCAGTTGACAGCCTCATTTATCTATTTCAATAAGAGGACTACTATTAGCTGACTTGCACAGTACAGCTTGGGTTGGCCTGACTATTAAAGACCAATATGGGATTGATCATTTTAGGTCATTCAGAGTGTCAATGTTTCTCGTAGAATTTTTCACACAGGACACCTTTTCTTCACACAGGACACCTTTTCTTCACACAGGACACCTTTTCTTCACACAGGACACCTTTTCTTCGGTGTGTGGGCTGTTTGGGAAATGTTTCGCAATATTTGAGGATACCCACTTCTCCACGCACCACTCTAGCAAACCGATTAAAATCCCTAGAAGAGGGACAATCTTCACAGACACACTGTCAGCGTCCCAAATGGCACCCTATTCCCTACATAGTGCATTACTTCTGACCAGAGCCCTTTAAGTAGTGCACTATATAGGGAATAGGGTACCATTTGGTGTCCACCCACTCCTCTCTATCCAGGTCACAGAAACGCTGACCACTTCTCAGAACAAATCAGCATTACTCAGTCAAGAAACTGAAAACGGAGCAGAGATTATATTTAGAGAGTTGGGCCAACTTTTAGATTAAAAAAATATATATATTGTTCTCATTCTATACATTCAGTTTCAGAGCATAAACAAAAAAATGTATTCCCTATGTATTGTTAATGGGGGCGCTAACTAGGCTGCCAAATAATGTTGCAGCGTCATGTAAAATGATGACTCAGGCGTGGGTGTAGAGAGCAGAGGGACTAGCCCGGATGGAGGTTATGCAGGTAGCTTAGTGGTTAAGAGCGTTGTGCCAGTAACCGAAAGGTCGCTGGTTCTAATCCCCGAGCCGACTAGGTGAAAAATCTGTTGATGTACCCTCAAGCAAGGCACTTAACCCTAATTGCCCCTGTAAGTCGCTCTGGATAAGAGCGTCCGCTAAATGACTAAAATGTAAATGTAATGTCAGGGAGGCCCTGATCAGCCCAATCAAAACCACAGCTTATCATTTCCCCATTGTACAACGCAGTGAAACCCCATTTCACAGGCAGCTGCACCTCAACGCATTGTTCATCTGTTTTATAAAAGCGATACGCTATCCCCCGATGTGTGTGTGTGTGTGTAAATGAGAGCACAAGCAGTTAGTTCATCTTCAACCAGCCACAACGTTTAACATCAAACAATGTAATGTTCCATCCCCAGGCACTACTACAGTTGACAAACCTTTACAATGAAAACCTTTTTTTTTTTTTTAACAAAACAATATATACAAGAAAGATATTTCAGAAAAAAGTAATGTTTTTTAAACAGATTAAAACTGTAAAAAGAAAGCATTAAAACGATACAGGTGCTCTTTGCTCTAGAGAGAATGGTCCTTCTAGCCCACATCTCTTAATTGTAACCAGACCTTGTACATACCATAATATGTTGCTAAAACATGAGTAAAGCAAATAAACAAAAAACTTTGAAACTGATCAAGAATGAACCAAGGACATTCAACAACATAAAACCATAATCTTTCAACTCCTTTTTAGTCCATAAGCGGTTGTTGCCAAAAAGCTAACTGGAAGAAGCTAGTGGACCCAAAACCCAGAAGAACCAGTCAAAATCTACTTCAATTCTTCTTCTGAATTCCTTCTCATCCTTCTTGGTCTCAAATGGGAAACATAATCTCTCCATTCTGACTCTTGCTTCTCCTTCTGTCCTCTCCCTCCTCCTCCACCCTCTCCTCCTCCCTCCACCTCCTCTTCCCTCTCCCTCCCACCTCCTCTTCCCTCTCCTGCCTCCACCTCTGTGTCAGATGAGGAAGATGATATCATCAGCCACCATGATCTGGTTGTCGTCCTGCATGCGAGCGAGGGCGGCCCGGACCTCTGTCAGGGTGAAGGGGGCGTCACTGTCCTTGTTGACACTCTCCACCAGAGAGTTCATACCAACGGACTGAGCATGTGCAGAACGGAACACCTCCAGGAGGGAGGACTTAAACTCCTTCAGCCTGGAAAACACACACAGAGAGACAGAGACACAAGAGAGAGAGAGAGAGAGAGAGAGAGAGAGAGAGAGAGAGACAGAGAGAGAGAGACAGAGAGAGAGAGACAGAGAGAGAGGATTAACATGGACAGAGGGATATAACTCCCTTCCACTCAGTGGAACGATAGACACATGCCTATCCTAACTAGGTCTTGGTTCTATTTTAGCACCCAGCCCCAGACTTCCAACATATTCTTCACAGTTCAAACATTTTGCTTTCACCTATCCAGTCTATGCAGGGTCCCCTAACAAGAGTGACTGACGGTAGCATGAGAGGAGTCTCTGCCCTTCGCACTGTAACCCACCTGTCTGCAGACACCTCTGTCTGCCCGTCCTGGCTCGGTGGGACAGGGGCATCCATAGGCTCCTCTTCTGCCTCGGCCGGTTTGGGCGTGCCAGCCTGGACTGTGGGAGGGAGGGGCAAACAGTGTATGGTAACAATTCTGAAACTGAGAATCAATTTGATTCATATAAAAAGGTTCTATTCAGACTTGAGATTAGTTGACTTAACATGGACACAAGTCAAGAAAAATGTTGACTGAAGTCCATGTTTTGATGACTGAAGTCCATGTTTTGATGACTGAAGTCCATGTTAAGCCAATTTATCTCAAGTCTGAATGGAACCCATAGTGCTTTGCAGAAATGGTACTGAGAGAAAGAAGCGTCTGGTTCTTACTCTCAGGGATGTCCTTCTCTCCAGCGAAGTCGTACGGGTCGCGGGCCTCGCTGCTCTGGGAACCACGGCGACTCCTGCAGGACAAACACAGAATAACAGACATGTCCAGAAAACACAGCAACTATCCTTTTAAAGGGGCAGTAGGAACAATAACATTTGACATGTTTAGTCATTTAGCAGATGCTCTTATCCAGAGCGACTTACAGTTAGTGCATTCATCTTAAGATGGCTAGTTGGGACAACCACATTTCACAGTAAGTACATTCTTCCTCAATAAAGTAGCTATCAGCAAGGTCACTGCTAGTAAAAGTCAAGTGTGAGTTCACCAAAGAGTTTGTTTTGGTAAAAAGCTGAGGGATGGGCCTGGAGAAAATGTAACCACTATCAAATTCATATCCATAGTGATGGTTGTAACCATCCATAGCGATGGTTGTAACCATCCATGGCGATGGTTGTAACCATCCATAGCGATGGTTGTAACCATCCATGGCGATGGTTGTAACCATCCATGGCGATGGTTGTAACCATCCATGGCGATGGTTGTAACCATCCATGGCGATGGTTGTAACCATCCATGGCGATGGTTGTAACCATCCATGGCGATGGTTGTAACCATCCATGGCGATGGTTGTAACCATCCATGGCGATGGTTGTAACCATCCATGGCGATGGTTGTAACCATCCATGGCGATGGTTGTAACCATCCATGGCCCCCGATGGTTGTAACCATCCATGGCGATGGTTGTAACCATCCATGGCGATGGTTGTAACCATCCATGGCGATGGTTGTAACCATCCATGGCGATGGTTGTAACCATCCATGGCGATGGTTGTAACCATCCATGGCGATGGTTGTAACCATCCATGGCGATGGTTGTAACCATCCATGGCGATGGTTGTAACCATCCATGGCGATAGTTGCTAACCATCCATGGCGATGGTTGTAACCATCCATGGCGATGGTTGTAACCATCCATGGCGATGGTTGTAACCATCCATGGCGATGGTTGTAACCATCCATGGCGATGGTTGTAACCATCCATGGCGATGGTTGTAACCATCCATGGCGATGGTTGTAACCATCCATGGCGATGGTTGTAACCATCCATGGCGATGGTTGTAACCATCCATGGCGATGGTTGTAACCATCCATGGCGATGGTTGTAACCATCCATGGCGATGGTTGTAACCATCCATGGCGATGGTTGTAACCATCCATGGCGATGGTTGTAACCATCCATGGCGATGGTTGTAACCATCCATGGCGATGGTTGTAACCATCCATGGCGATGGTTGTAACCATCCATGGCGATGGTTGTAACCATCCATGGCTGATGGTTGTAACCATCCATGGCGATGGTTGTAACCATCCATGGCGATGGTTGTAACCATCCATGGCGATGGTTGTAACCATCCATGGCGATGGTTGTAACCATCCATGGCGATGGTTGTAACCATCCATGGCGATGGTTGTAACCATCCATGGCGATGGTTGTAACCATCCATGGCGATGGTTGTAACCATCCATGGCGATGGTTGTAACCATCCATGGCGATGGTTGTAACCATCCATGGCGATGGTTGTAACCATCCATGGCGATGGTTGTAACCATCCATGGCGATGGTTGTAACCATCCATGGCGATGGTTGTAACCATCCATGGCGATGGTTGTAACCATCCATGGCGATGGTTGTAACCATCCATGGCGATGGTTGTAACCATCCATGGCGATGGTTGTAACCATCCATGGCGATGGTTGTAACCATCCATGGCGATGGTTGTAACCATCCATGGCGATGGTTGTAACCATCCATGGCGATGGTTGTAACCATCCATGGCGATGGTTGTAACCATCCATGGCGATGGTTGTAACCATCCATGGCGATGGTTGTAACCATCCATGGCGATGGTTGTAACCATCCATGGCGATGGTTGTAACCATCCATGGCGCGATGGTTGTAACCATCCATGGCGATGGTTGTAACCATCCATGGCGATGGTTGTAACCATCCATGGCGATGGTTGTAACCATCCATGGCGATGGTTGTAACCATCCATGGCGATGGTTGTAACCATCCATGGCGATGGTTGTAACCATCCATGGCGATGGTTGTAACCATCCATGGCGATGGTTGTAACCATCCATGGCGATGGTTGTAACCATCCATGGCGATGGTTGTAACCATCCACTGGCGATGGTTGTAACCATCCATGGCGATGGTTGTAACCATCCATGGCGATGGTTGTAACCATCCATGGCGATGGTTGTAACCATCCATGGCGATGGTTGTAACCATCCATGGCGATGGTTGTAACCATCCATGGCGATGGTTGTAACCATCCATGGCGATGGTTGTAACCATCCATGGCGATGGTTGTAACCATCCATGGCGATGGTTGTAACCATCCATGGCGATGGTTGTAACCATCCATGGCGATGGTTGTAACCATCCATGGCGATGGTTGTAACCATCCATGGCGATGGTTGTAACCATCCATGGCGATGGTTGTAACCATCCATGGCGATGGTTGTAACCATCCATGGCGATGGTTGTAACCATCCATGGCGATGGTTGTAACCATCCATGGCGATGGTTGTAACCATCCATGGCGATGGTTGTAACCATCCATGGCGATGGTTGTAACCATCCATGGCGATGGTTGTAACCATCCATGGCGATGGTTGTAACCATCCATGGCGATGGTTGTAACCATCCATGGCGATGGTTGTAACCATCCATGGCGATGGTTGTAACCATCCATGGCGATGGTTGTAACCATCCATGGCGATGGTTGTAACCATCCATGGCGATGGTTGTAACCATCCATGGCGATGGTTGTAACCATCCATGGCGATGGTTGTAACCATCCATGGCGATGGTTGTAACCATCCATGGCGATGGTTGTAACCATCCATGGCGATGGTTGTAACCATCCATGGCGATGGTTGTAACCATCCATGGCGATGGTTGTAACCATCCATGGCGATGGTTGTAACCATCCATAGCGATGGTTGTAACCATCCATGGCGATGGTTGTAACCATCCATGGCGATGGTTGTAACCATCCATGGCGATGGTTGTAACCATCCATGGCGATGGTTGTAACCATCCATGGCGATGGTTGTAACCATCCATGGCGATGGTTGTAACCATCCATGGCGATGGTTGTAACCATCCATGGCGATGGTTGTAACCATCCATGGCGATGGTTGTAACCATCCATGGCACGGTTGTAACCATCCATGGCGATGGTTGTAACCATCCATGGCGATGGTTGTAACCATCCATAGCGATGGTTGTAACCATCCATAGCGATGGTTGTAACCATCCATAGCGATGGTTGTAACCATCCATAGCGATGGTTGTAACCATCCATAGCGATGGTTGTAACCATCCATAGCGATGGTTGTAACCATCCATAGCGATGGTTGTAACCATCCATAGCGATGGTTGTAACCATCCATAGCGATGGTTGTAACTATCCATAGCGATGGTTGTAACCATCCATAGCGATGGTTGTAACCATCCATAGCGATGGTTGTAACCATCCATAGCGATGGTTGTAACCATCCATAGCGATGGTTGTAACCATCCATAGCGATGGTTGTAACCATCCATAGCGATGGTTGTAACCATCCATACGCGATGGTTGTAACCATCCATAGCGATGGTTGTAACCATCCATAGCGATGGTTGTAACCATCCATAGCGATGGTTGTAACCATCCATAGCGATGGTTGTAACCATCCATAGCGATGGTTGTAACCATCCATAGCGTATGGTTGTAACCATCCATAGCGATGGTTGTAACCATCCATAGCGATGGTTGTAACCATCCATAGCGATGGTTGTAACCATCCATAAGCGATGGTTGTAACCATCCATAGCGATGGTTGTAACCATCCATAGCGATGGTTGTAACCATCCATAAGCGATGGTTGTAACCATCCATAGCGATGGTTGTAACCATCCATAGCGATGGTTGTAACCATCCATAGCGATGGTTGTAACCATCCATAGCGATGGTTGTAACCATCCATAGCGATGGTTGTAACCATCCATAGCGATGGTTGTAACCATCCATAGCGATGGTTGTAACCATCCATAGCGATGGTTGTAACCATCCATAGCGATGGTTGTAACCATCCATAAGCGATGGTTGTAACCATCCATAGCGATGGTTGTAACCATCCATAGCGATGGTTGTAACCATCCATAGCGATGGTTGTAACCATCCATAGCGATGGTTGTAACCATCCATAGCGATGGTTGTAACCATCCATAGCGATGGTTGTAACCATCCATAGCGATGGTTGTAACCATCCATAGTGATAGTTGTAACCATGTTTTGAGGCTATTTTGTTTACATTCACAAATAAGAGTCCAATGCCGTACCTCTTCTTGTCTGAGCGAGGGGTACGTTGTGTTGTCTCCTCCTCTTCCTCCTCAGAGCCAGAGTCCTGCTCCTTCCTCCCTCTCTTCTTCTCCTTCTCCAGAACCTACAGGACCATGGGACAGAACAGAGATGAGTTTCTCCAGAACCTACAGGACCATGGGACAGAACAGAGATGAATTTCTCCAGAACCTACAGGACAGAACAGAGATTAGTTTCAGATTAAACCCATTCTGTACTAACTGCAGACATCAGACAGGCTTTACCAAAATACAACAGAGTTTATTTAAATGAAGATATATGTTTGCGCAAAGGCTGTAACCTATATTACAAGTACTGTGTAATAATCCCATATGGGATGGCCACCATGTGGAAGACAATCAAATCAATCAACCAACTATGCATGTCGAGTCTGCTGACCTTTTTGAAGTATGCAAACTGGACCAGTTCCACAGCGACCTCCGAATCCTCCAGCTCCACAACCTTACTCATGCGCGCTTTAGCGTGGGCCGTAGACAGACGGATCAGGGTCTCCAGAGTACGAGCGGTTACTGGGGATGTCTGGAGGGGGAAAGGGGGGGCAGAGGGTTAGACGGGGGAGAAGGTTAGATGGGGGGCAATTTATTAGGTATACCACCCTGTTCACGATAATGCTTCGCTCCTACAGACAGTGAGTCACGTGGCCGTGGCTTGCTATATAAAGCAGGCAGACAGGCATCGAGGCATTCAGTTACTGTTCTATTGAACGTTAGAATGGGCAAAACGAGTGACTTAAGCGACTTTGAGCGTGGTATGATCGTTGGTGCCAGGCACGCCGGTTCCAGTACCTCAGAAACGGCCGGCCTCCTGGGCTTTTCACGCATGACAGTGTCTAGAGTTTACAGAGAATGGTGCGACAAACAAAAAACATCCAGTCAGCGGCAGTCCTGTGGGCAAAAAACAACTAATTGATGAGAGGTTTAAGGAGAATGGCAAGAATCGTGGAAGCTAACAGGCGGGCCACAAACAGAAATAACGGTGCAGTACAACAGCGGTGTGCAGAACGGCATCTCGGAACGCACAACTCGACGATCCTTGTCACGGATGGGTTATTGCAGCAGACGACCACACCGGGTTCCACTACTATCAGATAAAAACAAGAAGAAGTGGCTCCAGTGGGCACGCCATCACCAACACCGGACAATTGAGGAGTGGAAAAACATTGCCTGGTCCGACGAATCCTGGTTCCTGTTGCGTCATGCTGATGGCAGAGTCAGGATTTGGCGTAAGCAGCATGAGTCCATGGACCCATCCTGCCTGGTGTCAACGGTACAGGCTGGTGGCGGTGGTGTAACGTCGTCCAATGACGTCAGCACGGACCAAAACCCCTGTGGAACGTTTCCAACTTGTAGAATCCATGCCCCCGAAGAACTCCGGCTGTTCTGGAGGCAAAGTGTGTCCGGCACAGTACTAGATGGGTGCACCTATAAGTAAAGGCTATATTCTGTGTGTGGGCGTGTCTAAACGACTCACCCTGGCGATGTCGGAGCCCAGCTGTTCCTGGCTTCTCAGCCTGGAGTATTCTTCAGCGATGTGATTGGCTGCTTCCTGGGTCAGAGTGGGGGTCAACACCTTGGCGATGTGGATGTACTTCCTCATGAACTCCTTACTCACTACCTTCTCTCTAAACAAAAAACATAACTGATTTAGCATGGAGATGGGTACAGAGAAGGAAAGAAGACCTTAACATGCAGTGATGAAGGACTGGAGAAAGAGAGAGGGGGCACGTTCGTTTTTCCTCACCCTGTGCCCCAGGTGGGCAGAGTTTGCACATTTTAGACCAGTGGTTCCCAATTCCAGTCCTCCAGTACCCCCAACAGTACACATTTTTATTGTAGCCCGGGATTCAACTAATCATCAGGCTGTCCGAGTTGAATCAGGTGAGTTTGTCCAGGGCTACAACAACAACGTGTACTGTTGGGGGCGGCGCTGGAGGACTGGAGTTGGGAACCACTGATTTAGACCATTCTATTGGTCCTAAAGTGAAATGTCAACTCACGCAAAACGAGCGTGCCCAGAGAGAGCACATACCTGCGTCTCTTGGTGCCGTGCAACAGGTTGTTGTGTTTCTCGTAGACCTGCAGTTCCTCCTGCTCGTCCTGAACCGAGTCAGGGTCCTCAGTGGCCAGGATGTCTACTGATCCACCAAAGGCCATGGCTACAACCAACACACACACACGCAGTCAGTAGTCTAGATCATAGATCAGTGGTCACACACACACTGGGTCTGGAGAACCACAGGGTATGCAGACCTTTGTTCAAGCCAAGCACTAAAACATCTGACTCAGATAATAAAAAGCCTTGATAAGCAGTTGTAGCTAAGATGAATGACGTTGAATCAGGCCTGAACAACCGAACAGCCCTCAAGAACCGGGACTGGTGATCACCGGCATATCTAGTTCCATGTCCCTGGTGGTGCATCTGATCCCAGATCTGTTGTTAGGAGTAGAGTGTTACCTGTCCCGTCTTGTTCGCGGGGGTCTCTGTATCGGTGCATCCTGAGGACGTGGTCTGAGATCTCTCTGTCCTGCTCTGCATCCATCTGGTCCAACATGATGAACAGCAGGTCAAAACGAGACAGCAGAGAGTCCTGCAGACCAATGTTCTCCATAGGAGTCTTATACTGATCATACTGGAGAGAGAGAGAAAGAGGAGAGAGGAGGGAGGAGAGAGGAGGGAGAGAGAGAGAGGAGAGAGAGAGAGGAGAGAGGGAGAAGGAGAGAGAGAGGGAGAGAGAGAAAGAGAGAGAGAGAAAGAGAAAGAGAAAGAGAAAGAGAAAGAGAAAGAGAAAGAGAAAGAGAAAGAGAAAGAGAAAGAGAAAGAGAAAGAGAAAGAGAAAGAGAAAGAGAAAGAGAAAGAGAAAGAGAAAGAGAGAGAGAGAGAGAGAGAGAGAGAGAGAGAGAGAGAGAGAGAGAGAGAGAGAGAGAGAGAGAGAGAGAGAGAGAGAAAGAGGAGAGAGAGAGATGGAGGAGACACTGATTAATGCTATCCTAGAGAGAGAGGAGTGAGGTAGAGCGCATCTTGTAAGTTGCCGAGACCAGATTAGTGTCGGCCAGGATCCGGATCATGACTAACACTCAAATGGAAAATCATTTTATGAGGTCATATACCCTTTTCATACATAGGACGCCGCTACGGTAACAGGTCGATAGCGACAATTGATACCCTTTCAAAAGAGTCTGTTCCTTTTCAGACAGTAGAATTCTGCTCCGCAATAGAATCTTGGGTGTTGTTTCCCTGACAACAATAAACGTTGCTGATTGGTGTGCTGCTGTGTTGTTGTTTATGGTAGGGTAGATGTGTTTTATTTCTACTAAATGTTTCGGTAAGTCAAGTACTTTTCTTAGGAGTTAAATGGTCTGCGTGCAGGCAGCTCGAGATCATTTGATTGACAGTTCTGGTTGCCTAGTGATGGACGTTAGTCCCGCTTCAGAAGTGGCATTCCTTTACAGACTAGTTAAATGCCCGTTCAGCGGCGCTTCCAAACCATCTCCAGAGAAGTTTTTGAGAGACGCTTTCAAGGCACCACATTCCTTCATCATTACATGTAATAGTTCTTAGCTCACCCTGCCGTAGACGGGGTTGGCAGCTGCCAGCACGGAGCAGCGGGCGTTGAGCCTGGCATGGATACCCGCCTTAGCGATGGTGACACGGCCCTGCTCCATCACCTCATGGATGGCTGTACGGTCCATGTCGGACATCTTGTCAAACTCATCGATACAGACCACACCCCTGTCCCCCAGAACCATCGCTCCCGCCTCCAGACGACGCTCACCTGATGGGAGAGGAGAGAAGCACACAATATGGTAATATAACAGTAGCATTTCATCGGCAGGTAGCCTAGCAGCCGCTGGTTCGATACCCGAGCCGACTAGCTGTGTTGATGTGCCTTTGAGCAAGGCACTTAACCCTAATTGCTCTGGATAAGAGTGTCTGCTAAATGACTCACTACTGTAGTGGCTCTGGATAAGAGTCTGCTAAATGATTCACTACTGTAGTGGATCTGGATAAGAGTGTCTGATTGATTCACTACTGTAGTGGCTCTGGATAAGAGTGTCTGATTGATTCACTACTGTAGTGGCTCTGGATAAGAGTGTCTGATTGATTCACTTATTCATTTGGTGTCTTTGAATGTTTCACTACCTAATTTGATAGGCATGTTATGGATTCATTCACTGTCAGGAAGGATGATCATATTCACTCTTTCTGTCGAGTTTCAGCTCAGTATCTGAGTGTGAGCCTGTGTGTGTGTGAGCCTGTGTGTGTGTGTGTGTGTGAGCCTGTGTGTGTCTTTACCAGTCTCCTGGTCAGTAGTGACAGCAGCGGTCAGGCCGACCCCAGATGACCCCCGGCCGGTGGTAGGGATGGCTCGGGGCGCCGTGTGCAGGACATAACGCAGCAGCTGGGACTTAGCCACTGATGGGTCACCTAGAGGAGGGAGAGAGAGGGGGGGGAGAGGAGAAACGGGGGAGAGAGAGAGGGGGGAGAGAGGAGAGGAGAGAGGAGAGGGGAGGAGGAGAGAGGAGAGGAGAGAGGGGGAGAGGGGAGGAGGAGAGAGGAGAGAGAGGGGGGAGAGAGAGAGAGGGGAGGAGAGAGAGAGGGGGGAGAGAGAGGGGGGGAGAGAGAGGAGGAGAGAAGAAAGGGGGGAGAGAGAGAGGGAGGAGAGAGGGGGGAGAGAGGGGAGGAGAGAGAGGGGAGGAGAGAGGGAGAGGGGAGGAGAGAGGGGGAGAGGGGAGGAGAGAGGGGAGAGAGGGGAGGAGAGAGAGAGGGGGGAGAGAGAGAGAGGGGGAGAGAGGGGAGGAGAGAGAGAGGAGAGAGAGGGGGGAGAGAGAGAGAGAGGGGAGGAGAGAGAGAGGGGGGAGAGAGGGGAGGAGAGGAGAAAGGGGAGGAGAGGAGAAAGGGGGGAGAGAGAGGGGAGGAGAGAGGGGGGAGAGAGGGGGAGAGAGGGGAGGAGAGAGAGGGGAGGAGAGAGAGGGGAGGAGAGAGAGAGGGGAGAGGGGAGGAGAGAGAGAGGAGGGGGAGAGGAGAGAGAGGGGGGGGAGAGAGAGGAGGGGGAGAGGAGAGAGAGGGGGGAGGGGGAGAGGAGAGAGAGGGGGGGGGAGAGAGGGGGGAGGAGAGGAGAAAGGGGGGAGAGAGAGAGAGGGGAGGAGAGAGAGAGGGGGGGAAGAGAGAGGGAGAGAGGGGAGGAGAGGAGAAAGGGGGGAGAGAGAGAGGGGAGGAGAGAGAGAGGGGAGGAGAGAGGGGAGAGGGGAGGAGAGAGGGGAGAGAGGGGGGAGAGGAGAGGGGAGGAGAGAGGGGAGAGAGGGGGGGAGAGAGAGGGGGGAGAGAGAGGGGGGAGGAGAGAGAGGGGGGAGAGAGAGGGGGGGGGGAGAGAGAGGGGGGGGGAGAGAGAGGGGGGAGAGAGAGGGGGGAGAGAGAGGGGGGAGAGAGAGGGGGGGAGAGAGAGAGGGGGAGGAGAGAGAGAGAGGGAGGAGAGAGAGAGGGGAGGGGAGGAGGGAGAGAGAGGGGGGAGAGAGGGGGGAGAGAGAGGGGGGGGAGAGAGAGGAGAGGGGAGGAGAGAGCGGGGGGAGAGAGAGGAGAGGGGAGGAGAGAGGGGAGGAGAGAGGGGAGGAGAGAGAGAGAGGAGGAAAGGAGAAAGGGGAGGAGAGAGAGGGGGGAGAGAGGAGAGGGGAGGAGAGAGAGGGGAGGAGAGAGGGGAGGAGAGAGAGAGGGGAGGAGAGAGAGAGAGGGGAGGAGAGAGAGAGAGGGGAGGAGAGAGAGAGAGGGGAGGAGAGAGAGAGAGGGGAGGAGAGAGAGAGAGGGGAGGAGAGAGCGAGAGAGAGAGGGGGGAGAGGAGAGAGAGAAGGAGAAAGAGAGAGAGAGGGGAGGAGAGAGAGAGGGGAGGAGAGAGAGAGGGGAGGAGAGAGAGAGGGGAGGAGAGAGAGAGGGGAGGAGAGAGAGAGGGGAGGAGAGAGAGAGGGGAGGAGAGAGAGAGGAGAGAGAGAGGGGAGAGAGAGGGGAGAGAGAGAGGGGAGAGAGAGGGGAGAGAGAGAGGGGAGAGAGAGGGGAGAGAGAGGGGAGAGAGAGGGAGAGAGAGGGAGAGAGAGGGGAGAGAGAGGGGAGAGAGAGAGAGGAGAGGAGAGAGAGGAGAGAGAGATCAGTCTTACATGTGATACAATTAGGATACAGACACATACTGTAACACTTTTAACAGTGCTCACTAATAGGGCTGGGAATTGCCAGGGACCTCACGATACAATATTATCACGATACTTAAGTGCCGATACGATATGTATTGATTCGATACTGCGATTTGATGTTTCAAACGTATCGCTCACCATATGTCTGCTGCAGAGAGACAAGAGAGAGCCATGAAAAAAATAGTTTTGATCGGTCATGGAAATAAGTGCTGAAAACATGTTGGCTCACTATTTAAACATGAGAACAAGATATAGGATGAAAAACACGAGTTTTGGTGCAGGCACAGCCGACTAGCGCTAGCTGACGTGACCTAGCAAAAAAATAAATACATTATTTGGAGTCAAAGTATTGATATAATATTGCGATATGTAACTGTATACATTTTTCACCCATCACAAGTTAAAAGTTCTTCCCAAACTAATCTCATAACCCAGAACCAAATGTTACGTGAGCTAGCAAACCAAATTGATTGGGAGGGTCGAAAGGCTGCGTTGTAGTACTGGAGACCACATTTTGAATGTCTCGTTGTCAGATACATTTGTACTCGGTCTCGGACAGCGAGGACTCGTCATTTCTACCCCCAGACCAGCAGAGTAAAAAAATTATTTAAAAAACTCATAATTATCAGCTTCCATTCAGTCAGCGCATAAAAACCCGCTTCGCCAGGCCAAATATATACACTCCTTTCTTGAAACATTAATACCTGAACAGTTTTTATATCTATTATAGACATGTTTGATCAGTGGTGAACCTTTAGGCCTTCAGTGTGTTACAGGTTTGTGATGCTGAAAGGACAGCAACGGTAATACCAGCGCACTCATGTAGGAGAGTTCACTTTTTGTAAAACACAAAGGGGCCAGTGGTGTAGTGGAGGTCATACGCAGGTATACATATGCCTTATACCCACTTTTTCTTCATATATATACTCACTTCTTAATCCCTACTGTTCCGTATCAAAGTAGTGTAGTGGAGGTATACCATTTATCAATGATGTAGGACAATAGAGAAATCATGTAGCCTATACAATTAGCCTACACAATCGCAAAGCACGTGAAATACACTGCTCAAAAAAAATTAAGGGAACACTAAAAGAACACATCCTAGATCTGAATGAATGAAATAATCTTATTAAATACTTTTTTCTTTACATAGTTGAATGTGCTGACAACAAAATCACACAAAAATGATCAATGGAAATAAAATGTATCAACCCATGGAGGTCTGGATTTGGAGTCACCCTCAAAATTAAAGTGGAAAACCACACTACAGGCTGATCCAACTTTGATGTAATGTCCTTAAAACAAGTCAAAATGAGGCTCAGTAGTGTGTGTGGCCTCCACGTGCCTGTATGACCTCCCTACAACGCCTGGGCATGCTCCTGATGAGGTGGCGGATGGTCTCCTGAGGGATCTCCTCCCAGACCTGGACTAAAGCATCCGCCAACTCCTGGACAGTCTGTGGTGCAACGTGGCGTTGGTGGATGGAGCGAGACATGATGTCCCAGATGTGCTCAATTGGATTCAGGTCTGGGGAACGGGCGGGCCAGTCCATAGCATCAATGCCTTCCTCTTGCAGGAACTGCTGACACACTCCAGCCACATGAGGTCTAGCATTGTCTTGCATTAGGAGGAACCCAGGGCCAACCGCACCAGCATATGGTCTCACAAGGGGTCCGAGGATCTCATCTCGGTACCTAATGGCAGTCAGGCTACCTCTGGCGAGCACATGGATGGCTGTGCGGCCCCCCAAAGAAATGCCACCCCACACCATGACTGACCCACCGCCAAACCAGAAAATGCTGGAGGATGGTGCAGGCAGCAGAATGTTCTCCACGGCGTCTCCAGACTCTGTCACATGTGCTCAGTGTGAACCTACTTTCATCTGTGAAGAGCACAGGGCGCCAGTGGCGAATATGCCAATCTTGGTGTTCTCTGGCAAATGCCAAACGTCCTGCACGGTGTTGGGCTGTAAGCACAACCCCCACCTGTGGACGTCGGGCCCTCATACCACCCTCATGGAGTCTGTTTCTGACCGTTTGAGCAGACACATGCACATTTGTGGCCTGCTGAAGGTCATTTTGCAGGGCTCTGGCAGTGCTCCTCCTGCTCCTCCTTGCACAAAGGCGGAGGTAGCAGTCCTGCTGCTGGGTTGTTGCCCTCCTACGGCCTCCTCCACGTCTCCTGAAGTACTGGCCTGTCTCCTGGTAGCGCCGCCATGCTCTGGACACTACGCTGACAGACACAGCAAACCTTCTTGCCACAGCTCGCATTGATGTGCCATCCTGGATGAGCTGCACTACCTGAGCCACTTGTGTGGGTTGTAGACTCCGTCTCATGCTACCACTAGAGTGAAAGCACCGCCAGCATTCAAAAGTGACCAAAACATCAGCCAGGAAGCATAGGAACTGAGAAGTGGTCTGTGGTCACCACCTGCAAAACCAGTCCTTTATTGGGGGTGTCTTGCTAATTGCCTATAATTTCCACCTGTTGTCTATTCCATTTGCACAACAGCATGTGAAATGTATTGTCAATCAGTGTTGCTTCCTAAGTGGACAGTTTGATTTCACAGAAGTGTGAATGACTTGGAGTTACATTGTGTTGTTTAAGTGTTCCCTTTATTTTTTTGAGCAGTGTATATTCACATTCGCGCCACACACTTTTGTGATGTATACGAAGTGTAATATTGGGAGGCAAACAAAAAATGGAATACATTTCAACTCTATATTTGACATGGGCTTTTTTGTCCGCCCATAACCGTGTGTGTGACGTGTACACTTTGGTTTCAAAGTAGATTTGTTTAAGACTATAAAGAATCACTCTGTGACCCTGATTTAGCCCACTGCAGATGCCTTCTATCTAGCTTCTGATGGCGTAGCCAATGGCTGACTTAGCTAGCTAAAATGATCTCCCCAGAGACCACCAAATAAGAATCCTGATTGGATCTTTTTTTCTCTTCAGTGTTAACCCTTTCCAACAAAAACGGAAGAGATTAAATCAGAATATCACTGAAAATAATATAATTAGAATCATTATTACTATTTTATAAATCCTTTGCCCTTCTCTGAAGGCGTAGAAGACGTCATGTTCCCCACTGTGTCTGGGTTAAATCAAATTTTATTGGTCACATGCGCCGAATACAACAGGTGCAGACATTACAGTGAAATGCTTACTTACAAGCCCTTAACCAACAGTGCATTTATTTTTAACAATAAAAAATAAAAATAAAAAAAAAGGTGTTGAGAAAAAAAGAGCAGAAGTAAAATAAAGTGACAGTAGGGAGGCTATATATACAGGGGGGTACCGTTGCAGAGTCAATGTGCGGGGGCACCGGCTAGTTGAGGTAGTTGAGGTAATATGTACATGTGGGTAGAGTTAAAGTGACTATGCATTAATAATTAACAGAGTAGCAGCAGCGTAAAAAGGATGGGGTGGGGGGGCAGTGCAAATAGTCCGGGTAGCCATGGTTAGCTGTTCAGGAGTCTTATGGCTTGGGGGTAGAAGCTGTTGAGAAGTCTGTTAGTATTAATTTGTAGAGTAGCTCCACTACTTCAACTACCTCAACTAGCCGGTGCCCCCGCACATTGACTCTGCACCGGTACCCCCCTGTATACAGCCTCCCTACTGTTTATTTTATTTTACTTCTGCTCTTTAGTTATTTACTTTTACTTATTTTTTTCTTTAAAAAATGCTTTGTTGGTTAAGGGCTTGTAAGTAAGCATTTCACTGTAATGTCTACACCTGTTGTATTCGGCGCATGTGACAAATACATTTTGATTTGCCCTCAGTATACATTCTTTCACCATTCTGAATGTCTAAAGAATCCATATGTTCTTCTGAAATATGAACACAGAAATACTGGACATTTTGAACTCTTATTATGGTGGTGATTTGACAAAATTACAATCATGGTCTTGAACTGGACTCGCATTTTGTCTCGGACCCCCTGTCCCCTTCCCGGTTGCGGTCTTGACTTGGTCTCCCCCCCACCCCCCGATCTGGGTCTTGACTCAGACTCTATTTGCATCGGTCTCGAATCGGTCTCGCTTTAGGTGATCTCGAACACAACACTGTCAAAAGGGTTCTAATCTGAGCAGTGTGTCGTGAGAGATTATTCCCAAACTGACCTTAGGCTCATAGGTCATACAGCCATCAACCACTGTTTGGGACCTACTATCTCATAACCTAAACTAAAAGAACTAAAAGAGAGAGAAAGAACAAGAGATAAAGAGAGAGAGAGAGAGAAAGAACAAGAGATAAAGACAGAGAGAGAGAAAGAACAAGAGATAAAGAGAGAGAAAGAACAGCAGTAGTTCAGTGGTCTCAGTACCTATGAGCAGTACATTGATGTCTCCTCTGATGCGTGATCCATTCTCCAGCACCTTCTCCACTCCTCCCAGCAACATACACAGGATGGCCTTCTTAATATATTCATGACCGTGGATACTGGGGGCTAGGGAGCGGGACAGCTGGTCAAACACATCCTGGATAGGAGAGGAGAGAGTTAGTATAGGTAGAGATGGTCTAGAATGTTCTTAGTGTACTCATGAACGAGGACACAGACGGTGCGTTTGAGGGAATGGGTTGGCGCAAAATAAGCTGTAGAATCTCTCATCTTTGATCACAGAGTATTTAATTTAGTATTGTGGATATTTGGGATGCCAGGCGATATGTCGATGAGTGACTCTGGCCAAAATGACAGTCCCGTCTTTTCAGATGAACTGGTAGACAAGAGGAAGACCCTTTTAGACTATTGAGATGGATCTGTAATGATCGCTAGAGGGGAAATTAACACTTGCAATTGTCTTCTCTTACTAGTACTGACAGCGGCTTTACTGAGGAAGGTTTTACTTACTACGACTGCGATGTGGTTGTCTCACCTAGCTACCTTAAGATGAATGCACTAACTAAGTCACTCTGGATAACAGCATCTGCTAAATGACTAAGATGTTAAAAACCATCACTATGGCAGTGCAGCTCTTTACCAGCTTCGACTTGCTGAAAAGTTTGATCTTGGAGACGTCGTCAGCCGAGAAGTATGGAGACACTTCTTTACTCAGCTGTTTCACCTGACAGGCTATCATGATGGTCCTGGAGGAAGATGGAGGACAGGAGTACAGATGTAGGATAACAATATACCTTATAACCCCCCCCCGAAGAAGGTACTGTGTGCCTAAGCATTGGTTTAGTCACATAATAATACAAAAATTGGGAGTAATACTGTTGGGCTTTCTCTATTTATTCTATGTTTAATGTCCTCTTCAACTTTTTAAGTGTGCGTTTTAACTCTTTCTTTACAAAGTATGATAGTGAAATAGTAGGTTAAACATCGACAAAAAACATCTACTGGGGACTATCCACGTGCACAAGTGTTACCAAGTGATGTCCTCACCTGAAAGCCCCAGAAGTGTATCCTCCCTTCTTTCCAGGCAGACAGCGGTAGGTCCCGATCACCTGGACCCTGTCTCCTGGCTTTACCACGTCCACCAGATCATTGTCCAGTATGATGTCCACCGAGCGGGGAAGCTGACCGGCAGGAGCCTTCTCTGGCATCTCCTGGACCGTGATCGTCTGGTGGTCCTTGTAGATGGACAGACCAAACTCCGTCTCCAACGGGTTGTTTTCCTCATCCTAGAGAGAGGGATGGAGATAATTAATTATTTGCGCTGCGACCCCACCAATAGTTTTCGGAGGTTATCTACGGAGTGAGGCAGTGAGTGAGTGCGTACCTTGGTAGGGTAGATGGCAGAGGAAGGGAAGGCGTCCAGGCTGGTCATGTCTGTGTATTTCCGCTCCATGGTCTTCTTGGTGGCCGGACAGTAATGGACACTACGCACCACCTTGGGACGCACCAGAGAACCTAGAGAGAGAGGAACAGGAGGAGGTATTAGATATTACTTTGGATATGGGGAGGATACTAGAAAAAGGGGTCTGCTTTGTTTATTTCTTATGGATTACATTCTGCTCTGACTCCATGCTGTCATGTCAAAGCAGAACAGAGAGGGGGAAACTGAAGACAAAATAGAATGGGTAGTTGTGGAGCAGTACAGTGGTCCTAGACATTCAGAGTAGGCTGCTGGCTTGATACCTTACACCACTCCATCCATCCATCCCTGCATCTATACTCACACTTGGTGACGATGCCCTCCACACAGACAATGCTACCCAGCAGGCGAGAGGTGAGGGTACGGGGAGAGACGTGCTTGTTGCCGAAACTTCCCTCCAGACCAACAAAGAACTCCTCGTACTGCTTGGCGTAGGTAGCGTCCACAGACGCCACCAGGTCCTTCAGAGCACGCTGAAACGCAAGCAGCTCCTCAAACGCATTAGTCATCAACCTGGGAAGATGGGAGCAAAGGTTAATATGCATGGTATTACATGTTGTTGACATAGTTTCCCTTACACAGTCTTGTATAAATACAATAATAGACACATACCGGTAGATCATGTTTTATTTAGGTGCTCTATGTGTTTGGCTAGTATTGTATGGTCTGGAACTTAATATGGAATGTGAACTAAAGAGATCCCCTTACATATCTTGCATAGTGGGATGCCAATAACTTGGTGGATACATACCGGTACAACTAATCGATTACTGCCAAAAGCTTGTGTGTGTGTGAATGCAGTGTAACATCAGTTACTGTTATCCTCTTTGTTTTTCTACCTGGCAGCCCGGGCCTCGTTGCGTCGTCTCAGGTCGTTGATGTTGACGATAAGTCGGTTCTTGTTCTCGCTGATCATGTCCCGTACCTTGCTCTGATACACTCCCTGGTCTTGCTGCATCAGGACAACACACAAATGGGGTAATCGTCAGACACTATCCAGGTCAAGTGATGGCTGGCTTGAGCAGTGGGCGAACGTTAAATACCCAACTAAAGTTACACATTAGCCTACACATTGTCACTCACTGGCTATCAATATCATCGTAAAATTAACGAGCTAGATAGGATGGCAGGAACTAACGTTACAAAGTTAGAAAATATTGCCCAAGGAGTTTAGCTAGCTAGCTAGCTAACTGTTGGCATGATTTCAACGTTATCCATTGTAACTCAACACGCTGCATGGTTTCCTTTCGAAGGCCTACAATAAAAGTTAGCTAGCTACATTATCAAAGTACAAAACTACTTACATCGTCATCTAAGAAGTCCAGATACTCTCTCTGCGCCTCTCTCATTTCCCGATCGTCCACAGAATCAGACGCCATTGTGTAATTTTATGTTTTTCAAAGACAAAAACTTTTTCGGAGCCCGAAGCGACCGTTTCTGCAGAGGTCTTTCCAGAAGTGAAAGATTTTCGCGCCACCTAGTACCCGGGTGGACTCAGATCTGAACCATGATTGGTCGATGTGACAAACTTTGCTTTGCATATTTGGCGCGGAATCTGTATCTGTCCAATCAGATACTAGGTTTCTGCATTTGGACCCGCCCCCTCAGCAACTCGCGGGAAATTTTTAGAGAAGGGGGGCTGGGCTGCAAGAGGTAGCCTGAATGCGGTCTGACCGCTGCAGTGCCTGTTTGTGCTAACATGCTGGTCTTTTCTGTCTCTCAAAACAAATCACATTTTATTTTTTTGTCACACATATTTTGCTGATTTTATCGCAGGTGCAGCGAAATGCTTATGTTTCTAGCTCCATCAGCAGTGATATCTAACAAAACAATACACACAAGTATAGACAGTATGGACAGTCCATGAATAGGAAAGGTGTACAGCAGTAATAACAGTATATAAGATGAGCATTGACTAGAATAGAATATATACATATGAAGTTGGTAAAACAGTATGTAAACATTTTTAAAGTGACCCGTGTTTAATGACTATGTACATAGGGCAACAGTCTCTAAGGTGCTGGGTAGAGTACCGGGTGGTAGGCGGCCAGTAACATTTACATTTTAGTCATTTAGCAGACGCTCTTATCCAGAGCGACTTACAGTTAGTGAATACATTTTTTTTTTTTTTTTATACTGGCCCCCCATGGGAAACGAACCCACAACCCTGGCGTTGCAAACGCCATGCTCTATCAACTGAGCTACATCCCTGCCGGCCATTCCCTCCCCTACCCTGGACGACGCTGGGCCAATTGTGCGCCGCCCATGAGTCTCCCGGTCGCGGCCGGCTGCGACAGAGCCTGGATTCGAACCAGGATCTCTAGTAGCACAGTTAGCACTGCGATGCAGTGCCTTAGACCACTGCGCCACTCAGGAGCTGACAGTGATTATGTTCAGGGTAGGCTACTGGGCGGAGACTGACTGTCTAGTGGTGACTATTTAACAGTCTGATGGCCTGGAGATGGCCTGTTTTTCAGTCTCTCGGTCCCAGCTTTGATGCACCTGTACTGTCTCCGCCTTCTAGATGGTAGCGGGGTGAACAGCCCGTGGCTCGGGTGGCTGAGGTCTTTGATGATTTTCTTGGCCTTCCTGTGACACCGGGTGCTGTAGATGTCCTGGAGGGAAGGCAGTGTGCCCCCGGTGATGCGTTGGGCTGACCGCACCACCCTCTGGAGAGCCCTGCGGTTGCTGACGGTGATACAGCCCGACATGATGCTCTCAATGGTGCATCTGTAGAAGTTCGAGAGGGTCTTAGGGACCAAGCCGAATATCTTCAGCCTCCTGAGGTTGAAGAGGCGCTGTTGCGCCTTCTTCACCACCACAGTCTCTGTGGATGGACCATTTCAGATATTCAGTGATGTGTACGCCGAGGAACTTGAAGCTTTTCACCCTCTCCACTGCGGTCCCGTCGATGTGGATGTGGGCGTGCTCCCTCTGCTGTCTCCTGAAGTCCACGATCAGCTCCTTCGTTTTGTTGACATTCAGGGAGAGGTTATTTTCCTGGCACCACTCCGCCAGGGCCCTCACCTCCTCCCTGTAGGCTGTCTCGTTATTGTTTTTTTTTTGTTTTTGGGGGGTAGATCAGCTTAATATTGCAGATAGTTTGTAACTTCCATCAATGTAATTGTCTGCATCACTTCCAATCCCCCATGTTTTTTATATATATACTCCCCTTTATTACTTTTCAACCACGCCATCCTTTCCCTACTTGGGGTAAAAATTAGTGAACAACAATGCCCAGGCCTCTACTTCCAGCCTATACTTACTATCTACACCTTATGGACAAAGTCAATTTTACAATAATTCTATTTTTATTTTTTATTTTTTTTTTGCTCCTGAACTTCTTCTACTCTCAACCTCTCCGATCATTTTCATGATGTCCATCCGGTTTGCTTCTATATGCCATATCTTTCTAACTGTGCTCTTTCCCAAAAGCTCCCAACATACAACCTATATACTTATTATGGACACAGTATGCTTACATTATTAGTTATCTTGTTATTATTTGTTGTTAGTTGTTATTAGTCCCATCCTTCAACTCCATTCAACACCACCCATCTATCTCTTAACTGTTGTGTCATCAGCAAACTTGATGATTGAGTTGGAGACGTGCGTGACCACGCAGTCATGGGTGAACAGGGAGTACAGGAGGGGGCTGAGCACGCGCCCTTGTGGGGCCCCCGTGTTGAGGATCAGCGAAGTGGAGGTGTTGTTTCCTACCTTCACCACCTGGGGGCGGCCCGTCGGGAAGTCCAGGACCCAGTTGCACAGGGAGGGGTTCAGACCCAGGGCCCTGAGCTTAGTGATGAGATTGGAGGGCACTATGGTGTTGAAGGCTGAGCTGTAGTCGATGAAGAGCATTCTCACATAGGTATTTCTCTTGTCCAGGTGGGATAGGGCAGTGTGCAGTGTGATGGCGGTTGCGTCATCCATGGATCTGTTGGGGCGGTATGCAGATTGTAGTGGGTCTAGGGTGTCGGGTAAGGTGGAGGTGATATGATCCTTAACTAGCCTCTCAAAGCACTTCATGACGACAGAAGTTAGGGCTACGGTGCGCTAGTCATTTACACTGAACAAAATATAAATGCAACATGTAAAGTGTTGGTCCTATGTTTCATGAGCTGAAAAAAAAATACACCAGAAATGTTCCATATGCATAAAAAGCTTATTTGTTTAAACTGTATGCCCAAATTTGTTTATATCCCTGTTAGTGAGCATTTCTCCTTTGCCAAGATAATCCATCCACCTGACAGGTGTGGCATATCAAGAAGCTGATTAAACAGCATGATCATTACACAGGTGCACCTTGTGCTGGGGACAATAAAAGGCCACTCTAAAATGGGCAGTTTTGTCACACAACACAATGCCACAGATGTCTCAAGTTTTGAGAGAGCGTGCAATTGGCATGCTGACTTGCAGGAATGTCCACCAGAGCTGTTGCTAGAGAATGTAATGTTAATTTCTCTACCAAAAGCCACCTCCAACGTTGTTTAAGAGAATTTGGCAGTACGTCCAACAGGCCTCACAACTGCAGACAGCATGTATGGCGTCATGTGGGCGAGCGGTTTGCTGATGTCAACGTTGTTAACAGAGTGCCCCATGGTGGCGGTGGGGTTATGGTATGGGCAGGCATAAGCTACGGACAACATTCACAATTGCATTTTAACAATGGCAATTTGAATGCACAGAGATACCGTGAGGAGATCCTGAGGCCCATTGTCCTGCCATTCATCCTCCTAACACCTCATTTCAGCATTAATGCATATCCCCATGTCACAAGGATCTGTACACAATTCCTGGAAGCTGAAAATTGTCCCAGTTCTTCCATGGCCTACAAACCAGACCATTTCAGTTAATTTCCCTCGAATGACGTTGCACTTTTTTTCTCTTTTGACTTTCCACTAGTTTTCACTAGATCATAAGAGAAACCAAATAGTGCGACGTCGTTCAGGGGTGAAAACGCTTCTATCGTGCCAACTCCTTGCCACTCATTTCATGTATCATCATTCTCATGTTAGTGTAACACATGAGGATGTGTGAAACTTACTCCCCAGCCATTAGCGTCCTGCTTTTTGCGTAACCTAAGCATGCAATGTGACGTCCTTTACATTGGCAAGCGCACAAACATATTTGGAATTGGAGCAATGGGAAGTATGGGTGCTTCAGCACCTCCTGATAAATAACATTTAAAAAGTAATTCATATTTTTACAAATATATTTTTTTTTATTACTCCTCTATGAGAGGAGAAAAATAATTTTCCTCAGCATCCCCACTCCAAAACATCTTCACGTTGCCATAGCTCGCTAAGCAAGAGAGGCTTGCGAGATACAATATTGAACATGCGCCAGCTGCCTATTGCGCATGGTCAATATCTTCCAAGCCCCTCTTGCATAGCCTGGTCCCATATCTGTCTAAGGACGCTCTTCCACAGATAGTACAGCAGATGGCGCTATTTAACTACAACGAGCTGTGGCCATTGCATTCTTTGCAAAGTATGTCATATTGTCGTGCATTGTAGTGTATTTATTGTAATGCATAGGCACTGGTCAGTTTTTAAACGTTTAATGAGGCTCTGTGTATTCACATGTACAATTGCAAAAATGACTAGAATGTTATTAGAAATCATTGATCAACATCTCATGCAATTTGATGCTATGATTCAATAATAAATAATGTTTTCGGTTTCTCGTGTGCATGAAAAAAGGGTTGTATTGATAAACTATTGTGATTGTAATATGTACCAAAAAATATTCTAGGCTATATATTTTTATTGTGATGCGTAACCCCATGTGCGTAGTTTTAAGGATTAGATGATTTTATCATAGCGCCACTGCCTGGGAAAATGTAGGTCAGTCCTTGAGTTTTGGGCGTTCTCTGTTTAGCCCAATGGTTTAGCCTACCTTTTTAGCCACGCCCAGTCTCCCAAATTACTTATTTGCAGTAGGGTAGCAATGCTGTCACTTGTAGATGGCTAGAGTTCACCTGGCGTGCTGCTACCACTGGCTGGCTGCTTGAGAATAGACTTCAGCATCAGCATCACGAAATCGATGTAGAAATGAAAAAGAACGATACGGTCGGAGATTTAGGTTAGTCTCGCGCTTTAGTGGTATTTGATAACTGCGACTGCTCCCAGCAACAGGTGTGTTCTGTCTAGACACACAGGAGCAGACAGACAGACAGGCAGGTGAGATTTCTATCTTTTCAAACAATCATTTGAACATGAAAGGAGGATAATAACGTGTCTAACATGTTTTTTGAAGATATTGTTTCCCTTTTACATTTTTCTAATCTAGAACTCTGTCTCATTGCTTCTTGTGCAGAACCCATTTTTTTGTGTGTCATTTTCCTCTAAACCCAGGGCTAGATTCTAGAGGTTTAGTTTAATGCTGAAAATGGGGCACTTATATGGATAGGTCGACAGACATTCCATGCAGCAAGTACAGAATGCCGTTGCCTCATATCTCTGTTTTTCTAGTTGTATTTCTAGAATGCTGTTGCCTCATCCCTAGTCTTTCTAGTTTTACTCCCTTGTACAAGTAGCCTGATCCCAGATGTGGGACCCAGGCTATTGTAGAACGCATGATGACAAGGAATGGAATAATAGAAGGGAAATGGTCACCACTAGTATCCTACACAATTATGCTCAAGGTGAGAAAGATAAGGCACTGCCAAGAGTTTCAGAAGTGGCCCTTTCCATTGTGCACAGTATCAGTCACATTCATTGGCTTGGATTGTGTTCTCTGGGTGTATATGTTTTGTCTTTGGTCTCCATAGGTGCTTATTAGTATCGCTGATGACGTCAAAGATAGGGTGGCTGTTGTCACTCCTTAGTGTGTAGGTGGGGTGTTAAGGGAGACATTGACACTAGGCAGGCTACTGGGACAGGTAGCAGGCTAGAGGTAACAATGTACAGGTACGACTGCATGCCTGCTAGTGTAATCTGACACTAGCTGACAGACAGGTGAACCAGTTCACAGAGGGCCAGCTATGTGAGAAATGTGTGTCTGTCAGCCTGCCTCACACGACATCGATGTAGAAATGAAAAATAACGATATGGACGGAGATTTAGTTTAGTCTAGTGCTCTAGTGGTATTTGATAACTGCGACTGCTCCCAGCAACATGTGTGTTCTGTCTAGAACAGCATCTGTTTTGACCTAGTTGGTATAATACAGAACACAATGCCTAATCTGTACTTTGATTCATAAATGAGTTTATTAACTGCATTTTTTTCTCTCTCTTTGTTTTCACAGCAAACCCAAGTCTTCCCAAATCAACACTACTCCTCCTCTATACCCATTCACACTCCTCTCTCTCCCCCTCCATCCCTCTTTCTCTCCCTCGCGCCCCACCTTCATCATGTCCAGCGGAGCCCTGGGGCGTCTCAGTACCCTAACCCTGAGTGTGAAACAGATCAGCCGGCTGCCTCACCTCTCCGACATCCTCCCCTCTTCTCTCCCCTCCCTCCCCTCCCCCAGCCCCACCGTCCCCGTCTCCTGCGTCCCCACTCTGTTCCGGGAGCCCTACATCCTCTCCGGCTACCGCCCGGTGGGGCAGGACTGGCGATGTTACCTCCTCAGCCTCTTCCAGAGACACAACGAATCCCTCAACGTCTGGACACACCTTCTGGCTGGCCCCTTGGTGCTGCTGCGTGTCTGGGCCTATGGATTGTCCCTAGACCCAGCCTCCCTGCCTCTCTGCCTGTACATACTGTCTGCCCTCACCTACCTGTGTTGTAGCGTGACAGCCCACCTGCTTCAGTCCCACTCCGAGCTGACCCACTATTCTCTGTTCTTCCTGGACTATGTGGGCGTGGCGGTGTATCAGTATGGCTGTTCCCTGGCTCACTATTTCTACTGCTCTGAGCCTGCCTGGAGGGAGAGCGCTGTAGGTACTTTGTGTTTTGTTTTTATTATTGCTATGGGAACACACTTCGTTAAGGTTCTCTCTCCACACTCTAGTGCATATTATTCACCCTATCTGCATCCCAAATGGCACCCTATTCCCTATATAATACGCTACTTTTCACCTGGGCCCAAAAGGGGGAAAAGGAAGCCATTTCGGATGCCTTCGGTACTTTGTGTTTTTGTTTTTGCATACCTGATTCTGATAATGTGTTATAATTGCCTACGGAGGATTACAGTCTCTCAACTCTTACTGAGTGGTCCACAAGGTGGCTTTTAAATCTGGAATGTGTATTGCCGATTGTTGTAATATTGTGCTCCGGGGTGAAGTTTCCCCTATGTGCAGTTTTAGGACCAGCTTCCCCTCCCCCAATACTAACTTGAACCATTAGTGGGGAAAATGCAAAAGTGACCCAGGATCAGCGTCTAAGGGCAACTTCACCCTACTCCTAATATTTGTGGAGTGACAAACTTTTCTACCTCTAGGGTTCTGGTTCCTCCCTGGTGCTGCCCTACTTGGCTGGCTGTCCTGCGCCAGCTGCTGCTTTGCCAAGTCACGTTACCGCCGGCCCTATCCGCTCCGGAGGAAGATCTGCCAGCTGATCCCCACAAGCATGGCCTACTTCCTGGACATCAGCCCTGTAGCCCACCGCCTGGCCACCGTACCCTGGGGACAGGACCCCGCTCTACCGCTCCACGCCCTGCAGGTGGGTGGGTGGATGACAGGATGGATGGATGGATGTAGGAATTATCATGGATGTGGCAACTCTATAGAGGATTAAAAAAAACACAATTAACAGTCAACTGACTTATTTCTGTTGTGGTCCTCCATTTTGTAGATGGCCTTCTTCCTGCTTGCAGCCCTCTTCTTCTCCTGCCCTGTTCCTGAGAGGTTCTTCCCGGGGCATTGTGACATCATGGGTCAGGGACACCAGATCTTCCACCTCTTCCTGTCTCTGTGTACTCTATCTCAGCTGGAGGCCCTTTTCCTGGACTATGGCAGTCGGAGGGATACAGTGCTGCAGGTGTATGGGGAGAGGCAGCTGTGGTTCGCCGGTGTATCCTTCCTCGCCCTGGCACTATGTAGTGCCCTGACTGCGGTTGTCATGAGGAGGCATGTACAGAGACGACTGGAGAAAAGTGAAACTGTGAAACAGTGAGGAGGGGAGAGGAAGAATGAGACATTTTCAGTGTTTTGAGAATGATCGTGTCCTGTAAATGTATAGATACAGTATTTATCTAAGACGATAAGCATCTTTATAGCAGATGAAGGTTTCGTGCCTTAAAAGATTATTTGATTCCTGTACAATATAACCATTTCCTTCTTTGTTTACGCATCTCTGGACAGAGGGTAAATGTTTATTTGACTACTTACTGAAGCCTTGATTCAGTAACCTGGTCCCAGATCTGTTTGTGCTGTATGGCCAACTACTGTGGTCATTGTCATGCCAAATGTAGAAACAGATCTGGGACCAGGCTATTGATTCAGTTGATATCTGAGGAACCCATGAAAGGGTTTTATTGTTAAGCTTTAATGGAATTTCACCCCAAAAGTCTGATGACTGTGATAAAGAGTTACTTACGTTTTTAAAGCTGGATTTTGGCTTTCCCTTTCAGCTGTCGGTGTGAGACTGGGCAGGCCACGGGATTGAGCAAAAGAAGTAGTCCGTTTTTATTGAGCAGTGAACAGAACAGGCTGTGATTTGGCCATGGTGACAGGCAGACTATAGGCCATGCAGGGCAGGATCTGGCAACTAGTGTGAGTTGCAGATCTGATTACAGTGGGTTGGGGAGATCTGGGTGTCCCGAGGAGTGATGGTTTTATACAGGGTGAACCTGGGTCATATTGGATATACTCATTGACATTTTTACAGATAAAGCAAAAGCATTGATGCGAGACAAACCTACACAAAGCAACGTGTTGTGTGATTTGGTTCTAGACATATTTGTATTACATACATCATATGAAAAAGCCTAGATATCAGCGTCCATAAATATGATGATGACACTACCAATTCTGTATCGTATTGTCTTGAGAACGGGGAATTTTCATAAAATCAACATGAATGTAGAATTCAATAGCAAGGTTGTTGTTTGTATGGCCGGTATTGAATACCAGTGTTCTGATTTAGTTTACGTTACAGTCCATGAAAACCATGACGGTACAGAGAAAGCTGACCCAACACTTCCTCTAATACTGCGATTGGTACACAGCACACTTCATCAGGTTTCTCCACACTCTAGTGCACACTGTTGACCCTGGTTGCATCTGAAATGCCACCCAATTCCCCACAGGGCTCTGCATGGTCCAGAGTAGTGCACTACAGTTCATTCGGAAAGTATTCAGACCCATTCACTTTTTCCACATTTTGTTACGTTACAGCAGCCTTATTCTAAAATGGATTAAATTGTTATTTCTCATCAATCTACACACAATGCCCCATAATGACAAAGGAAAAACAGGTTTTTATAAATGTTATCAAATGTATTAAAAATAAACTGAAATATTACATTGATATAAGTATTCAGACCCTTTACTCAGTACTTTGTTGAAGCACCTTTGGCAGCAATTACAGCCTAGAGTCTTCTTGGGTATGATGCTGCAAGCTTGGCAAACCTGTATTTCAGGAGTTTCTCCCATTCTTCTCTGCAGATCCTTCAAGCTCTGTCAGGTTGGATGGGGAGCGTCGCTGCACAGCTATTTTCAGATCTCTCCAGAGATGTTTGATCGGGTTCAAGTCCGGGCTCTGGCTGGGCCACTCAAGGACATTCAGAGACTTGTCCCGAAGCTACTCCTGCATTGTCTTGGCTGTGTGCTTAGGGTTGTTGTCCTGTTGGAAGGTGAACCTTTGCCCAGTCTGAGGTCCTGAGTGCTCTGGAGCAGGTTTTCATCAACGATGTCTCTGTACTTTGCTCTGTTCATCTTTCCCTCGATCCTGACTAGTCTCCCAGTCCCTGTCGCTGAAAAACATCCCCACAGCATGATGCTGCCACCAACATGCTTCACCATAGGGATGGCATTGGCCAGGTGATGAGCGGTGCCTGGTTTCCTCCAGACGTAACGCTTGGCATTCAGACCAAAGAGTTAAATCGATGTTTCATCAGACCAGAGAATCTTGTTTCTTATGGTCTGAGAGTCCTTTAGGTGCCTTTTGGCAAACTCCAAGCGGGCTGTCATGTGCCTTTTACTGAGGAGTGGCTTCTGTCTGGCCACTCTACCATAAAGGCCTGATTGGTGGAGTGCTGTAGAGATGGTTGTCTTCTGGAAGGTTCTCCCATCTCCACAGAGGAACTCTGGAGCTCTGTCAGAGTGACCATCGGGTTCTTGGTTACCTCCCTGTCCAAGGCCCTTCTCCCCCGTTTGGCTGGGCGGCCAGCTCTAGGAAGAGTCTTGGTTGTTCCAAACTTCTTCCATTTAAGAATGATGGAGGCCACTGTGTTCTTGGGGACCTTCAATGCTGTAGACATTTTTTGGTACCCTTCCCCAGATCTGTGCCTCGACACAATCCTGTCTCAGATCTCTACGGACAATTCCTTAGACCTCATGGCTTGTTTTTTGCTCTGACATACACTGTCAACTGTAGGACCTTATATAGACAGGGTGTCTGCCTTTCCAAATCATGTCCAATCAATTTAATTTACCACAGGTGGACTCCAATCAAGTTGTAGAAACATCAATTCTGAGTCTCATAGCAAAGTGTCTGAATACTTATATAAATAAGGTATCTGTTTTTTATTTGTAATACATTTGCAAAAAAAAAAAAAAAACTCTTTTCGCTTTGTCATTATGGGGTATTGTGTGTAGATCGATGAGAAAAATAATTTTTTAATCAATTTTAGAATAAGAATGTAACAAAGTGGAAAAAGTCAAGGGGTCTGAATACTTTCCCGAATTGGGTGCCATTTGGCCCGTCTCCTCTGATTCTGTTTCTCTGCCCTGGTTGGCCCACCTGTTCTAGTGCTCTAGTACAGAACAACAGTATTTCTGTGGACTGAAGACTTTCCTTGTGAAAATGGTCTTACTATGGGGATTTAGCCAACCAGCTCTTAGGAGGGAGAATTTAAAACTGAGAACTTGGCCTATTGAAAACAATATATTTTTGTTGCACCCAATACTGCTCATTCTCTGATCAAACCAGATATAGGGGCCAAACCTGACATGGTTGACAATGGCAATACTGCATTTTCAACCAAATGTGATAGACCAGAGGTTTTCAATTCATCCACAGCAGTGGCACATTATTTTCAGGCCTACGTTATTACACATAGGGCGGTGCACAATTGGTCCAGCGTCATCCGGGTTTGGCCGGGGTAGGCCTTCATTGTAAATAAGAATTTGTTCTTAACATGACTTGCCTAGTTAAATAAAGGTTAAATAAAACATTTTAAAATAAACACCTGATTCAAGTACTACATTTACATTTAAGTCATTTAGCAGACGCTCTTATCCAGAGCGACTTACAGTTTAGTGAGTGCATACATTTTTCATTATTGGCCCACCGTGGGAAACGAACCCACAACCCTGGCATTGCAAGTGCCATGCTCTACCAACTGAGCTACAGGGGACTCCAGTGTGATAGTGTTGTCCTAGCTGGAATATAAATATGATGGCTGAGAAGGCCCTGTACTAGGACCGGAATTAAACCCCCAAAACGCGTCGATCGCCCCGTAGCACCCACTTCTGTCATCATGAAGTGCTTTGAGAGGCTAGTTAAGGATCATATCACCACCATCTTACCCCGACACCCTAGACCCACTACAATCTGCATACCGCCCCAACAGATCTACGGATGATGAAATCACCATCGCACCGCACACTGCCCTATCCCAGCTGGACAATAGAAATACCTATGTAAGAATGCTGTTCATCGACAACAGCTCAGCCTTCAACACCATAGTGCCCCTCCAAGCTCATCACTAAGCTCGGGGCCCTGGGTCTGAACCCCGCCCTGTGCAACTGGGTCCTGGACTTCCTGACGGGCCGCCCCCAGGTGGTGAAGGTAGAAAACAACGCCTCCGCCACGCTAATCCTCAACACTGGGGGGGCCCCACAAGGGTACGTGCTCAGCCCCCTCCTGTACTCCCTGTTCACCCATGACTGCGTGGTCACGCACGTCTCCAACTCAATCATCAAGTTTGCTGACGACACAACAGTGGTAGGCCTGATTACCAACAATGACGAGACCGCCTACAGGGAGGAGGTGAGGGCCCTGGTGGAGTGGTAGGGCCCCCTCAAAAATCCGATTTTTTTGTTGTTGATTATTCGTATAGAAAATATATATTCTTTCACAAAAGTAGTCCACTGGGCCTTTACTAGTATTAGCGGACCGATATAGCATCTCCACTTTGGCAAAAAAGTAGTTTTATAATTATTTTACAGTATCTTGCATGATTCAATAGTTGCAATTTTAAGAATTGTTGCCATGTCCCTGTCTCTGCGATTGTCATTCTAATGGAATCCAGAAAGAACAAAACCCTGTCCTCAAACAAAAGGTGCGAAGTTATGGGCAAAGACACAAAACAACATTTTTCTTGATCAAATAACATGGAAAACAACCACTTTTTGTACAGTATTAATTGGCCATTCTTACAAACCACTTTATGTACATTACTGTATTGTACATCAAATCAAATCAAATGTTATTTGTCACATACACGTGTTTAGCAGATGTTATTGCAGGTGTAGCGAAATGCTTGCGCTTCTAGCTCCGACAGTGCAGTAATATCTAACAATACACACAAATCTAGTAAGGAATGGAATTTAAGAATATATACATATATGGACAAGCAATGACAGAGCGGCATGGACTAAGATACAGTAGAATATTATAGAATAGAATACAGTATATACATATGAGATGAGTAGTGCAAGATATGTAAACATTATTAAAGTGACTAGTGTTCAATTTCTTAAAGTGGCCAGTGATTTCAATAGGCAGCAGCAGCCTCTAATGTGCTAGTGATGGCTATTTAACAGTCTGATGGCCTTGAGATAGAAGCTGTTTTTAATTATCTCAGTCCCAGCTTTGATGCACCTGTACTGACCTCGCCTTCTGGATGATAGCGGGGTGAAGAGGCAGTGGCTTTGATGATCTTTTTGGCCTTCCTGTGGCATCGGGTGCTGTAGGTGTCTTGGAGGGCGGGTAGTTTGCCCCCGGTAATGCGTTTGGCAGACCGCACCACCCTCTGGAGAGCCCTGCAGTTGCGGGCGGTACAGTTGCCGTACCAGGCGGTGATACAGCCCGACAGGATGCTCTCAATTGTGCATCTGTAAACGTTTGTGACGGTTCTAGGTGCCAAGACACATTTCTTCAGCCTCCTGAGGTTGAAGAGGCTCTGTTGCGCCTTCTTCACCACACTGTCTGCGTGGGTGGACCATTTCAGTTTGTCAGTGATGTGTACGCCAAGGAACTTGAAGCTTTCCACCTTCTCCACTGCGGTCCCGTCGATGTGGATAGGGGGGTGCACCCTCTGCTGTTTCCTGAAGTCCACGATCTTCTCCTTTGTTTTGTTGACGTTGAGTGAGAGGTTATTTTCCTGGCACCACTCCGCCAGGGCCCTCACCTCCTCCCTGTAGGCTGTCTCGTCATTGTTGGTAATCAAACCTACTACTGTTGTGTCGTCTGCAAACTTGATGATTGAGTTGGAGGCGTGCTTGGCCACACAGTCATGGGTGAACAGGGAGTACAGGAGGGGGCTGAGCACGCACCCTTGTGGGGCCCAAGTGTTGAGGATTAGCAAAGTGGAGATGTTGTTTCCTACCTTCACCACCTGGGGGCGGCCCGTCAGGAAGTCCAGGAACCAGTTGCACAGGGCGGGGTTCAGACCCAGGGCCTCAAGCTTAATGATGAGCTTGGAGGGTACTATGGTGTTGAATGCTGAGCTATAGTCGATGAACAGCATTCTTACATAGGTATTCCTCTTGTCCAGATGGGATAGGGCAGTGTGCAGTGTGATTGCGATTGCATCGTCTGTGGATCTATTGGGGCGGTAAGCAAATTGAAGTGGGTCTAGGGTGACAGGTAAGGTAGAGGTGATATGATCCTTGACTAGTCTCTCAAAGCACTTCATGATGACAGAGGTGAGTGCTACGGGGCGATAGTCATTTAGTTCAGTTACCTCTGCTTTCTTGGGTACAGGAACAATGGTGCATGTGGGAACAGCAGACTGGGAAAGGGAGAGATTGAATATGTCCATAAACACACCAGCCAGCTGGTCTGCGCATGCTCTGAGGACGCGGCTAGGGATGCCATCTGGGGCGGCAGCCTTGCGGGGGTTAACATGCTTAAATGTCTTACTCACGTCGTCCACTGAGAAGGAGAGGCCACAGTCCTTGGTAGTGGGCCGCGTCGGTGGCACTGTGTTATCCTCAAAGCGGGGCGAAGAAGATGTTTTGCTTGTACCTGTAGACTTTCCATCACCATGAAGAAAAACAATGCACAAAACAGTAATTTAGTACATTGAAACATCAAGTGATTTGTGATGATATGATGTGGCTCAGTTGGTAGAGCATGGCGCTTGCAATGCTAGGTGTTGTGGGTTCAATTTCCACGGGGGACCAGTAGAAGTAAGTTGCTCTGGATAAGAGCGTCTATTACAATGGAAAAGGAATGAATAGACCATTTCAGTTTTCACCTAGAACTAAGTTGCAATTGTAAAGTATTTCAAGAAACTGGAAAACATTTCTTGAATTCCAGAAGTATTATCAGAAGCCAGTCTGAGGCTCCCCACCCCTCCTATGTGTGCACTCGCTTGCTGATTTAAACAGACAGATTTTGATGTGAATGTTTTTATTAGTTATTATGCCTCGAACAATGTAGCTCAATTGGTAGAGCATGGCGCTTGTAACGCCTGGGTAGTGGGTTCGATCCCCGGGACCACCCATACATAAACAAATTTATGCACACATGACTGTAAGTCGCTTTGGATAAAAGCGTCTGCTAAATGGCATATTATTATTATAAACGCAACATGGAAAGTGCTGGTCCCATTTCTCCTTTGCCAAGATAATCCATCCATATCAGGTGTGGCACATCAAGAAACTGATTAAATAGCTTGATCATTACACAGGTGAACCTTGTGCTGGGGACAATAAAAGTCCACTCTAAAATGTGCAGTTTTGTCACACAACACAATGCCACAGATGTCTCAAGTTTTGAGGGAATGTGCAGTTGGCATGCTGAATGCAGGAATGTCCACCAGAGCTGTTGCCAGACAATTGAATGTACATTTCTCTACCATAAGCCAATGTCTTTTAAGAGAATTTGGCAGTTAGTCCAACCGGCCTCACAACCGCAGACCACGTGTAACCACGCCAGCCCAGGACCTCCACATCCGGCTTCTTCACCTGCAGGATCGTCAGAGGGGGGAGGGCGGTGTGCTGCAGAGTATTTCTGTCTGTAATAAAGCCCTTTTGTGGGGAAAAACTATTCTGATTGGCTAGGCCTGGCTCCTCAGTGGGTGGGCCTATGCCCTCCCAGGCCCACCCATGGCTGCCCCCCTGCCCAGTCATGTGAAATCCATAGATTAGGGCCTAATTTATTTATTTCAATTGACTGATTTGCTTATATGAACTGTAACTCAGCAAAATCTTTGGAATTGTTGCATGTTGCATTTATATATTTTTCAGTCTAAAATATTCATAAAACAATGTGCATTTTCCCACCAGAGATGTTTCCAGCAAATTGACTTGTTGCGGATAAAAGGCTGTGCATGATGAGGTAGTGCACATAAAAATACAAGTTAAATGTGTTTCCATCGCATTTTCAACCCTACTGTTGGTTTTCTCACAATTTTTTTTTTGCATTATATAGCGAGTGTGCCCACTCCGGCATCTTCACCTACGGGATGGTCTGAGACGAGCCACGCAGACAGCTGATGAAGTTGTGGGTTTGCACACAAACTGTCAGAAACCGTCTCAGGGAAGGTCATCTGCGTGCTCGTCGTCCTCACCGGGGTCTTCGATGGCCACTGGCATGCTGGAGGAGTGTGCTCTACACGGATGAATCCCGGTTTCAACTGTATCTGGCAGATGGCAGAAAGTGTCTATGGCGTCGTGTGAAGGTGAGGAAGGATTCATACATTTGCTAAAATTTCTAAAAACCTGTTTTTGCTTTGTCATTTATGGGGTATTGTGTGTAGATTGATGAGAAAAAAACACATTTCATACATTTTAGAATAAGGCTGTAACGGAACAAAATGTGGAAAAAGTCAAGGGGTCTGAATACTTTCCGAATGCACTGTGTATATATATATATATATATATATATATATATATATATATATATATATATATATATATATATATATATATATATATATCACACGTGTGTGTGTGTGTGTGTGTATATATATACATATATATTCCAGACTCTGACATTGCTCGTTCTGATATTTCAGATTTTTTTTTTTGGGGGGGGGACTAGTGTGTATTGTTAGATATTACGGCAAATATGGAGCTAGAAACATAAGCATTTCGCTGCACCTGCAATAACATCTGCAAAATATGGGTACGCGACCAATAACCTTTTATTTGATTTAGATTTTTAAAAAATCCCAGTCTGTGATTTTCTGTAATCCTATAAATTACCAGTAGGGGTCAGTGTTGTCCTTAATGTGATGTCACCACATGACTAACAATAGCAGCACAACAAACGACTAGCTGAAGAAATTAGTCACAAACAAACAGGGTGTGCCACCACAGCTCATCAATGCTCAATTACCTCAACTGAGTATCCGTCACAGTAAATTCTGTAAAGTGTGTTCAAATCTGGTTGTTGTTGGAACGTGAGAAATGTCATGGCACTAGTAAAAGTTTCCATCATGCATTTCCATAAACCACAGGAATGAATGTGTGGTATCAGGACAAAAATCATTGACGTTTTAATAGACAGACAGGAACTATGGATTAGATAATAACCTCTAGACAGAGACACAGAGCAACAACAGTACAGAGGACAGTAGATCATGTAGACAGACTGACTACTGCTTTAGACTAGTTGATTGAATGATTGACTGACATCAATTTGATCGTTTAGGCTACTGTTTGGGTGTGTTAATGACTTTGTCTATTAATGCTCATAATCACCTGTGGTGTGTAATATACTGTATAATCTATAATCTGAACCTGTGGTGTGTAATATACTGTATAATCTATAATCTGAACCAGTGGTGTGTAATATACTGTATAATCTATAATCTGAACCAGTGGTGTGTAATATACTGTGTAATCTATAACTCATCCTATAGGTGTAACTGTTGGACTCATCCTATAGGTGTAACTGTTGGACTCATCCTATAGGTCCAACTGTTGGACTCATCCTATAGGTGTAACTGTTGGACTCATCCTATAGGTCCAACTGTTGGACACATCCTATAGGTGTAACTGTTGGACTCATCCTATAGGTCCAACTGTTGGACTCATCCTGTAGGTGTCACTGTTGGACTCATCCTATAGGTGTAACTGTTGGACTCATCCTGTAGGTGTAACTGTTGGACTCATCCTATAGGTGTAACTGTTGGACACATCATGTAGGTGTCACTGTTGGACTCATCCTATAGGTGTAACTGTTGGACTCATCCTGTAGGTGTAACTGTTGGACTCATCCTATAGGTGTAACGGTTGGACTCATCCTATAGGTGTAGATGTTGGACTCATCCTATTGGTGTAACTGTTGGACTCATCCTATAGGTGTAACTGTTGGACTCATCCTGTAGGTGTCACTGTTGGACTCATCCTAAAGGTGTAACTGTTGGACTCATCCTATAGGTGTAACTGTTGGACTCATCCTATAGGTGTAACTGTTGGACTCATCCTATAGGTGTAGATGTTGGACTCATCCTATAGGTGTAACTTTTGGACTCATCCTGTAGGTGTAACTTTCGGACTCATCCTATAGGTGTAGATGTTGGACTCATCCTATAGGTGTAACTGTTGGACTCATCCTATAGGTGTCACTGTTGGACTCATCCTGTAGGTGTCACTGTTGGACTCATCCTATAGGTGTCACTGTTGGACTCATCCTATAGGTGTCACTGTTGGACTCATCCTGTAGGTGTAGATGTTGGACTCATCCTGTAGGTGTAACTGTTGGACTCATCCTATAGGTGTAGATGTTGGACTCATCCTATAGGTGTAACTGTTGGACTCGTCCTATAGGTGTAACTGTTGGACTCATGCAATAGGTGTAACTGTTGGACTCATCCTATAGGTGTAGATGTTGGACTCATCCTGTAGGTGTAACTGTTGGACTCATCCTATAGGTCTAACTGTTGGACTCATCCTATAGGTGTAACTGTTGGACTCATCCTATAGGTGTAGATGTTGGACTCATCCTGTAGGTGTCACTGTTGGACTCATCCTATAGGTGTAACTGTTGGACTCATCCTATAGGTGTAGATGTTGGACTCATCCTATAGGTGTAACTGTTGGACTCATCCTATAGGTGTAACTGTTGGACTCATCCTATATGTGTAACTGTTGGACTCATCCTATAGGTGTAACTGTTGGACTCATCCTATAGGTGTAGATGTTGGACTCATCCTATAGGTGTAACTGTTGGACTCATCCTATAGGTGTAACTGTTGGACTCATCCTATAGGTCCAACTGTTGGACACATCCTATAGGTGTAACTGTTGGACTCATCCTATAGGTGTAACTGTTGGACTCATCCTATATGTGTAACTGTTGGACTCATCCTATAGGTGTAACTGTTGGACTCATCCTATAGGTGTAGATGTCGGACTCATCCTATAGGTGTAACTGTTGGACTCATCCTATAGGTGTAGATGTTGGACTCATCCTATAGGTGTAACTGTTGGACTCATCCTATAGGTGTAGATGTTGGACTCATCCTATAGGTGTAACTGTTGGACTCATCCTATAGGTGTAGATGTTGGACTCATCCTATAGGTGTAACTGTTGGACTCATCCTATAGGTGTAGATGTTGGACTCATCCTATAGGTGTAACTGTTGGACTCATCCTATAGGTGTAACTGTTGGACTCACCCTAAAGGTGTAACTGTTGGACTCATCCTATAGGTCCAACTGTTGGACTCATCCTGTAGGTGTCACTGTTGGACTCATCCTATAGGTGTAACTGTTGGACTCATCCTGTAGGTGTAACTGTTGGACTCATCCTATAGGTGTAACTGTTGGACACATCATGTAGGTGTCACTGTTGGACTCATCCTATAGGTGTAACTGTTGGACTCATCCTGTAGGTGTAACTGTTGGACTCATCCTATAGGTGTAACTGTTGGACTCATCCTATAGGTGTAGATGTTGGACTCATCCTATTGGTGTAACTGTTGGACTCATCCTATAGGTGTAACTGTTGGACTCATCCTATATGTGTAACTGTTGGACTCATCCTATAGGTCTAACTAGGACTCATCCTATTGGTGTAACTGTTGGACTCATCCGGTAGGTGTCACTGTTGGACTCATCCTATAGGTGTAACTGTTGGATTCATCCTATAGGTGTAACTGTTGGACTCATCCTATAGGTGTAGATGTTGGACTCATCCTGTAGGTGTAACTGTTGGACTCATCCTATAGGTCTAACTGTTGGACTCATCCTATAGGTGTAACTGTTGGACTCATCCTATAGGTGTAGATGTTGGACTCATCCTGTAGGTGTCACTGTTGGACTCATCCTATAGGTGTAACTGTTGGACTCATCCTATAGGTGTAGATGTTGGACTCATCCTATAGGTGTAACTGTTGGACTCATCCTATAGGTGTAACTGTTGGACTCATCCTATAGGTGTAACTGTTGGACTCATCCTATATGTGTAACTGTTGGACTCATCCTATAGGTGTAACTGTTGGACTCATCCTATAGGTGTAGATGTTGGACTCATCCTATAGGTGTAACTGTTGGACTCATCCTATAGGTGTAACTGTTGGACTCATCCTATAGGTCCAACTGTTGGACACATCCTATAGGTGTAACTGTTGGACTCATCCTATAGGTGTAACTGTTGGACTCATCCTATATGTGTAACTGTTGGACTCATCCTATAGGTGTAACTGTTGGACTCATCCTATAGGTGTAGATGTTGGACTCATCCTATAGGTGTAACTGTTGGACTCATCCTATAGGTGTAACTGTTGGACTCATCCTATAGGTGTAACTGTTGGACTCATCCTATAGGTGTAGATGTTGGACTCATCCTATAGGTGTAACTGTTGGACTCATCCTATAGGTGTAGATGTTGGACTCATCCTATAGGTGTAACTGTTCAATTCAATTTTTCAATTCAATTTTATTTTATATAGCCCTTCTTACATCAGCTAATATCTCGAAGTGCTGTACAGAAACCCAGCCTAAAACCCCAAACAGCTAGTAATGCAGGTGTAGAAGCACGGTGGCTAGGAAAAACTCCCTAGAAAGGCGAAAACCTAGGAAGAAACCTAGAGAGGAACCAGGCTATGAGGGGTGGCCAGTCCTCTTCTGGCTGTGCCGGGTGAAGATTATAACAGAACCATGCCAAGATGTTCAAAAATGTTCATAAGTGACAAGCATGGTCAAATAATAATCAGGAATAAATCTCAGTTGGCTTTTCATAGCCGATCATTAAGAGTTGAAAACAGCAGGTCTGGGACAGGTAGGGGTTCCATAACCGCAGGCAGAACAGTTGAAACTGGAATAGCAGCAAGGCCAGGCGGACTGGGGACAGCAAGGAGTCACCACGGCCGGTAGTCCCGACGTATGGTCCTAGGGCTCAGGTCTCTCAGTTGGCTTTTCATAGCCGATCATTAAGAGTTGAAAACAGCAGGTCTGGGACAGGTAGGGGTTTCGTAACCGCAGGCAGAACAGTTGAAACTGGAATAGCAGCAAGGCCAGGCGGACTGGGGACAGCAAGGTGTCATCATGCCCGGTAGTCCTGACGTATGGTCCTAGGGCTCAGGTTCTCAGAGAGAAAGAGAGAACGAGAGAATTAGAGAGAGCATACTTAAATTCACACAGGACACTGGATAAGACAGGAGAAGTACTCCAGGTATAACCAACTAACCCCAGCCCCCCGACACATAAACTACTGCAGCATAAATACTGGAGGCTGAGACAGGAGCGGTCCGGAGACACTGTGGCCCCATCCGAAGAAACCCCGGACAGGGCCAAACAGGAAGGATATAACCCCACCCACTCTGCCAAAGCACAGCCCCCCGCACCACTAGAGGGATATCCTCAACCACCAACTTACAATCCTGAGACAAGGCCGAGTATAGCCCACAGAGGTCTCCACCACAGCACAAACCAAGGGGGGCGCCAACCCAGACAGGAAGATCACGTCAGTAACTCAACCCACTCAAGTGACGCACCCCTCCCAGGGACGGCATGAAAGAGCACCAGCAAGCCAGTGACTCAGCCCCTGCAACAGGGTTAGAGGCAGAGAACCCCAGTGGAGAGGGGAACCGGCCCGGCAGAGACAGCAAGGGCTGTTCGTTGCTCCAGAGCCTTTCCGTTCACCTTCACACTCCTGGGCCAGACTACACTCAATCATATGACCTACTGAAGAGATAAGTCTTCAGTAAAGACTTAAAGGTTGAGACCGAGTCTGCGTCTCTCACATGGGTAGGCAGACTGTTCCATAAAAATGGAGATCTATAGGAGAAAGCCCTGCCTCCCGCTGTTTGCTTAGAAATTCTAGGGACAATTAGGAGGCTCTGCGTCTTGTGACCGTAGCGTACGTATTGGTATGTACGGCAGGACCAACTCGGAAAGATAGGTAGGAGCAAGCCCATGTAACGCTTTATAGGTTAACAGTAAAACCTTGAAATCAGCCCTTGCCTTAACAGGAAGCCAGTGTAGGGAAGCTAGCACTGGAGTAATATGATCAAATTTCTTGGTTCTAGTCAGGATTCTAGCAGCCGTATTTAGCACTAACTGAAGTTTATTTAGTGCTTTATCCGGTAGCCGGAAAATAGAGCATTGCAGTAGTCTAACCTAGAAGTAACAAATGCATGGATTAATTTTTCTGCATCATTTTTGGACAGAAAATTTCTGATTTTTGCAATGTTACGTAGATGGAAAAAAGCTGTCCTTGAAACAGTCTTGATATGTTCGTCAAAAGAGAGATCAGGGTCAAGAGTAACGCCGAGGTCCTTCACAGTTTTATTTGAGACGACTTTACAACCATCAAGATGAATTGTCAGATTTAACAGAAGATCTCTTTGTTTCTTGGGACCTAGAACAAGCATCTCTGTTTTGTCCGAGTTTAAAAGTAAAAAGTTTTCAGCCATCCACTTCCTTATGTCTGAAACACAGGCTTCTAGCGAGGGCAATTTTGGGGGCTTCACCATGTTTCATTGAAATGTACAGCTGTGTGTCATCCGCATAGCAGTGAAAGTTAACATTATGTTTTCGAATAACATCCCCAAGAGGTAAAATATATAGTGAAAACAATAGTGGTCCTAAAACGGAACCTTGAGGAACACCGAAATGTACAGTTGATTTGTCGGAGGACAGACCATTCACAGAGACAAACTGATATCTTTCCGACAGGTAAGATCTAAACCAGGCCAGAACTTGTCCGTGTAGACCAATTTGGGTTTCCAGTCTCTCCAAAAGAATGTGGTGATCGATGGTGTCAAAGGCAGCACTAAGGTCTAGTAGCACGAGGACAGATGCAGAGCCTCGGTCTGACGCCATTAAAAGGTCATTTACCACCTTCACAAGTGCAGTCTCAGTGCTATGATGGGGTCTAAAACCAGACTGAAGCATTTCGTACACATTGTTTGTCTTCAGAAAGGCAGTGAGTTGCTGCGCAACAGCTTTTTCTAAAATTTTTGAGAGGAATGGAAGATTCGATATAGGCCGATAGTTTTTTTATATTTTCCGGGTCAAGGTTTGGCTTTTTCAAGAGAGGCTTTATCACTGCCACTTTTAGTGAGTTTGGTACACATCCGGTGGATAGAGAGCTGTTTATTATGTTCAACATAGGAGGGCCAAGCACAGGAAGCAGCTCCTTCAGCAGTTTAGTAGGAATAGGATCCAGTATGCAGCTTGAAGGTTTAGAGGCCATGATTATTTTCATCATTGTGTCAAGAGATATAGTACTAAAACACTTAAGTGTCTCTCCCGATCCCAGGCCCTCGCAGAGCTGTGCAGATCCAGGACAGCTAAGCCCTGGAGGAATACGCAGATTCAAAGAGGAGTCCGTAATTTGCTTTCTAATGGTCATGATCTTTTCCTCAAAGAAGTTCATGAATTTATTACTGCTGAAGTGAAAGCCATCCTCTCTTGGGGAATGCTGCTTTTTAGTTAGCTTTGCAACAGTATCAAAAAGAAATTTTGGATTATTCTTATTTTCCTCGATTAAGTTGGAAAAGTAGGATGATCGAGCAGCAGTGAGGGCTCTTCGGTACTGCACGGTACTGTCTTTCCAAGCTAGTCGGAAGACTTCCAGTTTGGTGTGGCGCCATTTCCGTTCCAATTTCCTGGAAGCTTGCTTCAAAGCTCGGGTATTTTCTGTATACCAGGGAGCTAGTTTCTTATGACAAATGTTTTTCGTTTTTAGGGGTGCAACTGCATCTAGGGTATTGCGCAAGGTTAAATTGAGTTCCTCAGTTAAGTGGTTAACTGATTTTTGTCCTCTGACGTCCTTGGGTAGGCAGAAGGAGTCTGGAAGGGCATCAAGGAATTTTTGTGTTGTCTGAGAATTTATAGCACGACTTTTGATGCTCCTTGGTTGGGGTCTGAGCAGATTATTTGTTGCGATTGCAAACGTAATAAAATGGTGGTCCGATAGTCCAGGATTTTGTGGAAAAACATTAAGATCTACAACATTTATTCCATGGGACAAAACTAGGTCCAGAGTATGACTGTGGCAGTGAGTAGGTCCAGAGACATGTTGGACAAAACCCACTGAGTCGATGATGGCTCCGAAAGACTTTTGGAGTGGGTCTGTGGACTTCTCCATGTGAATATTAAAATCACCAAAAATTAGAATATGATCTGCTATGACTACAAGGTCTGATAGGAATTCAGGAAACTCAGAGAGGAACGCTGTATATGGCCCAGGAGGCCTGTAAACAGTAGCTATAAAAAGTGATTGAGTAGGCTGCATAGATTTCATGACTAGAAGCTCAAAAGATGAAAACGCCATTTTTTTTTTTGTAAATTGAAATTTGCTATCGTAAATGTTAGCAACACCTCCGCCTTTGCGGGATGCACGGGGAATATGGTCACTAGTGTAACCAGGAGGTGAGGCCTCATTTAACACAGCAAATTCATCAGGCTTAAGCCATGTTTCAGTCAGGCCAATCACATCAAGATTATGATCAGTGATTAGTTCATTGACTATGACTGCCTTTGAAGTGAGGGATCTAACATTAAGTAACCCTATTTTGAGATGTGAGGTATCACGATCTCTTTCAATAATGGCAGGAATGGAGGAGGTCTTTATCCTAATAAGATTGCTAGGGTGAACACCGCCATGTTTAGTTTTGCCCAACCTAGGTCGAGGCACAGACACAGTCTCAATGGGTATGGCTGAGCTGACTACACTGACTGTGCTATTGGCAGACTCCACTAAGCTGGCAGGTTGGCTAACAGCCTGCTGCCTGGCCTGCACCCTATTTCACTGTGGGGCTAGAGGAGTTAGAGCCCTATCTATGTTGGTAGATAAGAGGAGAGCACCCCTCCAGCTAGGATGGAGTCCGTCACTCCTCAGCAGGTCAGGCTTGGTCCTGTTTGTGGGTGAGTCCCAGAAAGAGGGCCAATTATCCACAAATGTTATCTTTTGGGAGGGGCAGAAAACAGTTTTCAACCAGCGATTGAGTGCTGAGACTCTGCTGTAGAGCTCGCCACTTCCCCTAACTGGGAGGGGGCCAGAGACAATTACTCGATGCCGACACATCTTTCTAGCTGATTTACAAGCTGAAGCTATGTTGCACTTGGTGACCTCTGACTGTTTCATCCTAACATCGTTGGTGCCGACGTGGATAACAATATCTCTATACTCTCTACACTCGCCAGTTTTAGCTTTAGCCAGCACCATCTTTAGATTAGCCTTAATGTCGGTAGCCCTGCCCCCTGGTAAACAGTGTATGATCGCTGGGTGATTCGTTTTAAGTCTAATACTGCGGGTAATGGAGTCGCCAATGACTAGGGTTTTCAATTTGTCAGAGCTAATGGTGGGAGCCTTCGGCGTCTCAGACCCCGTAACGGGAGGAGTAGAGACAAGAGAAGACTCAGACTCAGACTCCGACTCGCTACATAATGGGGAAAACCGGTTGAAGGTTTCTGTCGGCTGAATGAGCGACACCGGTTGAGCATTCCAACAGTATTTCCCTCCAGAAGCCATGAGAAAGTTGTCCGGCTGCGGGGACTGTGCGGGGGGATTTATACTAACGTTACTGTCTGTACTTACTGGTGGCACAGACGCTGTTTCTTCCTTTCCTACACTGAAATTACCCTTGCCTAACGATTGCGTCTGAAGCTGGGCTTGTAGCACAGCTTCAGCTTCATCGTTCTCCTGTATATTATGAGTACAGCGACTGCAATTAGAAGACATCATGTTAATGTTACTACTTAGCTTCGGCTGTTGAAGATGTTGACGAACCATGTCCAGATAAAGCGTCCGGAGTGAAAAAGTTGAATAAGGGAAAAAAGTTGCGATGGAAAAAAGGAAAATAAAGTAAAATTGGCAGCTAAAACGCACAGGAAAATGACTCTTCTGTCTCGGGATAAAACGTCCGGGGTGAAAAAGTTTAACGAAAAAAGATGAGTGAGGACAAAACTAAAAAGTTGGTAAATTTGTTGAACACAGAGATTGATTAAACGTTTATTAAAAGTAAAACGTGAATAGTTTGGCAGGTAGCCAAGTAGCAACAAACAGCACAGCAGCACGGAGACAATGCGGAAGCGAGACGGAAGTCACGTGTGGTATTGTGTGTAACTGTTGGACTCATCCTATAGGTGTAGATGTTGGACTCATCCTATAGGTGTAACTGTTGGACTCATCCTATAGGTGTAACTGTTGGACTCACCCTAAAGGTGTAACTGTTGGACTCATCCTATAGGTCTAACTGTTGGACTCATCCTATAGGTGTAACTGTTGGACTCATCCTGTAGGTGTCACTGTTGGACTCATCCTATAGGTGTAACTGTTGGACTCATCCTATAGGTGTAACTGTTGGACTCATCCTATAGGTGTAGCTGTTGGACTCATCCTATAGGTGTAACTGTTGGACTCATCCTATAGGTGTCACTGTTGGACTCATCCTATAGGTGTAACTGTTTGACTCATCCTATAGGTGTAACTGTTGGACTCATCCTATAGGTGTAACTGTTGGACTCATCCTATAGGTGTAACTGTTGGACTCATCCTATAGGTGTAACTGTTGGACTCATCCTATAGGTGTAACTGTTGGACTCATCCTATAGGTCCAACTGTTGGACACATCCTATAGGTGTAACTGTTGGACTCATCCTATAGGTGTAACTGTTGGACTCATCCTATATGTGTAACTGTTGGACTCATCCTATAGGTGTAACTGTTGGACTCATCCTATAGGTGTAGATGTTGGACTCATCCTGTAGGTGTCACTGTTGGACTCATCCTATAGGTGTAACTGTTGGACTCATCCTATAGGTGTAGACTGTTGGACTCATCCTATAGGTGTAACTGTTGGACTCATCCTATAGGTGTAATGTTGGACTCATCCTATAGGTGTAACTGTTGGACTCATCCCATAGGTGTAACTGTTGGACTCATCCTAAAGGTGTAACTGTTGGACTCATCCTATAGGTGTAACTGTTGGACTCATCCTATAGGTGTAACTGTTGGACTCATCCTATAGGTCCAACTGTTGGACTCATCCTGTAGGTGTCACTGTTGGACTCATCCTATAGGTGTAACTGTTGGACTCATCCTGTAGGTGTAACTGTTGGACTCATCCTATAGGTGTAACTGTTGGACTCATCCTGTAGGTGTCACTGTTGGACTCATCCTATAGGTGTAACTGTTGGACTCATCCTGTAGGTGTAACTGTTGGACTCATCCTATAGGTGTAACTGTTGGACTCATCCTATAGGTGTAGCTGTTGGACTCATCCTATTGGTGTAACTGTTGGACTCATCCTATAGGTGTAACTGTTGGACTCATCCTATATGTGTAACTGTTGGACTCATCCTATAGGTGTAACTGTTGGACTCATCCTATTGGTGTAACTGTTGGACTCATCCGGTAGGTGTCACTGTTGGACTCATCCTATAGGTGTAACTGTTGGATTCATCCTATAGGTGTAACTGTTGGACTCATCCTATAGGTGTAGACTGTTGGACTCATCCTATAGGTGTAACTGTTGGACTCATCCTATAGGTCTAACTGTTGGACTCATCCTATAGGTGTAACTGTTGGACTCATCCTATAGGTGTAACTGTTGGACTCATCCTATAGGTGTAACTGTTGGACTCATCCTATAGGTGTAGACTGTTGGACTCATCCTATAGGTGTAACTGTTGGACTCATCCTATAGGTGTAACTGTTGGACTCATCCTATAGGTGTAACTGTTGGACTCATCCTATAGGTGTAACTGTTGGACTCATCCTATAGGTGTAACTGTTGGACTCATCCTATAGGTGTAACTGTTGGACTCATCCTATAGGTGTAACTGTTGGACTCATCCTATAGGTGTAACTGTTGGACTCATCCTATAGGTGTAACTGTTGGACTCATCCTATAGGTGTAACTGTTGGACTCATCCTATAGGTGTAACTGTTGGACTCATCCTATAGGTGTAACTGTTGGACTCATCCTATAGGTGTAACTGTTGGACTCATCCTATAGGTGTAACTGTTGGACTCATCCTATAGGTGTAACTGTTGGACTCATCCTATAGGTGTAACTGTTGGACTCATCCTATAGGTGTAACTGTTGGACTCATCCTATAGGTGTAACTGTTGGACTCATCCTATAGGTGTAACTGTTGGACTCATCCTATAGGTGTAACTGTTGGACTCATCCTATAGGTGTAACTGTTGGACTCATCCTATAGGTGTAACTGTTGGACTCATCCTGTAGGTGTAACTGTTGGACTCATCCTATAGGTGTAACTGTTGGACTCATCCTATAGGTGTAACTGTTGGACTCATCCTATAGGTGTAACTGTTGGACTCATCCTATAGGTGTAACTGTTGGACTCATCCTATAGGTGTAACTGTTGGACTCATCCTATAGGTGTAACTGTTGGACTCATCCTATAGGTGTAACTGTTGGACTCATCCTATAGGTGTAACTGTTGGACTCATCCTATAGGTGTAACTGTTGGACTCATCCTATAGGTGTAACTGTTGGACTCATCCTATAGGTGTAACTGTTGGACTCATCCTATAGGTGTAACTGTTGGACTCATCCTATAGGTGTAACTGTTGGACTCATCCTATAGGTGTAACTGTTGGACTCATCCTATAGGTGTAACTGTTGGACTCATCCTATAGGTGTAGCTGTTGGACTCATCCTATAGGTGTAACTGTTGGACTCATCCTATAGGTGTAACTGTTGGACTCATCCTATAGGTGTAACTGTTGGACTCATCCTATAGGTGTAACTGTTGGACTCATCCTATAGGTGTAACTGTTGGACTCATCCTATAGGTGTAGCTGTTGGACTCATCCTATAGGTGTAACTGTTGGACTCATCCTATAGGTGTAGACTGTTGGACTCATCCTATAGGTGTAACTGTTGGACTCATCCTATAGGTGTAACTGTTGGACTCATCCTATAGGTGTAACTGTTGGACTCATCCTATAGGTGTAACTGTTGGACTCATCCTATAGGTGTAACTGTTGGACTCATCCTATAGGTGTAACTGTTGGACTCATCCTATAGGTGTAACTGTTGGACTCATCCTATAGGTGTAACTGTTGGACTCATCCTATAGGTGTAATGTTGGACTCATCCTATAGGTGTAACTGTTGGACTCATCCTATAGGTGTAACTGTTGGACTCATCCTATAGGTGTAACTGTTGGACTCATCCTGTAGGTGTAACTGTTGGACTCATCCTATAGGTGTAACTGTTGGACTCATCCTATAGGTGTAACTGTTGGACTCATCCTATAGGTGTAACTGTTGGACTCATCCTATAGGTGTAACTGTTGGACTCATCCTATAGGTGTAACTGTTGGACTCATCCTATAGGTCTAACTGTTGGACTCATCCTATAGGTGTAACTGTTGGACTCATCCTATAGGTGTAGATGTTGGACTCATCCTATAGGTGTAACTGTTGGACTCATCCTATAGGTGTAACTGTTGGACTCATCCTATAGGTGTAGATGTTGGACTCATCCTATAGGTGTAACTGTTGGACTCATCCTATAGGTGTAACTGTTGGACTCATCCTATAGGTGTAACTGTTGGACTCATCCTATAGGTGTAACTGTTGGACTCATCCTATAGGTGTAACTGTTGGACTCATCCTATAGGTGTAGATGTTGGACTCATCCTATAGGTGTAACTGTTGGACTCATCCTATAGGTGTAACTGTTGGACTCATCCTATAGGTGTAACTGTTGGACTCATCCTATAGGTGTAACTGTTGGACTCATCCTATAGGTGTAACTGTTGGACTCATCCTATAGGTGTAAATGTTGGACTCATCCTATAGGTGTAACTGTTGGACTCATCCTATAGGTGTAACTGTTGGACTCATCCTATAGGTGTAACTGTTGGACTCATCCTATAGGTGTAACTGTTGGACTCATCCTATAGGTGTAACTGTTGGACTCATCCTATAGGTGTAACTGTTGGACTCATCCTATAGGTGTAACTGTTGGACTCATCCTATAGGTGTAACTGTTGGACTCATCCTATAGGTGTAACTGTTGGACTCATCCTATAGGTGTAACTGTTGGACTCATCCTATAGGTGTAACTGTTGGACTCATCCTATAGGTGTAACTGTTGGACTCATCCTATAGGTGTAACTGTTGGACTCATCCTATAGGTGTCACTGTTGGACTCATCCTGTAGGTGTCACTGTTGGACTCATCCTATAGGTGTAACTGTTGGACTCATCCTATAGGTGTAACTGTTGGACTCATCCTATAGGTGTAGCTGTTGGACTCATCCTATAGGTGTAACTGTTGGACTCATCCTATAGGTGTAACTGTTGGACTCATCCTATAGGTGTAACTGTTGGACTCATCCTATAGGTGTAACTGTTGGACTCATCCTATAGGTGTAACTGTTGGACTCATCCTATAGGTGTAACTGTTGGACTCATCCTATAGGTGTAACTGTTGGACTCATCCTATAGGTGTAACTGTTGGACTCATCCTATAGGTCTAACTGTTGGACTCATCCTATAGGTGTAACTGTTGGACTCATCCTATAGGTGTCACTGTTGGACTCATCCTATAGGTGTAACTGTTGGACTCATCCTATAGGTGTAACTGTTGGACTCATCCTATAGGTGTAGATGTTGGACTCATCCTATAGGTCTAACTGTTGGACTCATCCTGTAGGTGTCACTGTTGGACTCATCCTATAGGTGTAACTGTTTGACTCATCCTATAGGTGTAACTGTTGGACTCATCCTATAGGTGTAACTGTTGGACTCATCCTATAGGTGTAACTGTTGGACTCATCCCATAGGTGTAACTGTTGGACTCATCCTATAGGTGTAACTGTTGGACTCATCCTATAGGTGTAACTGTTGGACTCATCCTATAGGTGTAACTGTTGGACTCATCCTATAGGTGTAACTGTTGGACTCATCCTATAGGTGTAACTGTTGGACTCATCCTATAGGTGTAACTGTTGGACTCATCCTATAGGTGTAACTGTTGGACTCATCCTATAGGTGTAATGTTGGACTCATCCTATAGGTGTAACTGTTGGACTCATCCTATAGGTGTAACTGTTGGACTCATCCTATAGGTGTAACTGTTGGACTCATCCTATAGGTGTAACTGTTGGACTCATCCTGTAGGTGTAACTGTTGGACTCATCCTATAGGTGTAACTGTTGGACTCATCCTATAGGTGTAACTGTTGGACTCATCCTATTGGTGTAACTGTTGGACTCATCCTATAGGTGTAACTGTTGGACTCATCCTATAGGTGTAACTGTTGGACTCATCCTATAGGTGTAACTGTTGGACTCATCCTATAGGTGTAGATGTTGGACTCATCCTATTGGTGTAACTGTTGGACTCATCCTATAGGTGTAACTGTTGGACTCATCCTATAGGTGTAACTGTTGGACTCATCCTATAGGTGTAACTGTTGGACTCATCCTATAGGTGTAACTGTTGGACTCATCCTATAGGTGTAACTGTTGGACTCATCCTATAGGTGTAACTGTTGGACTCATCCTATAGGTGTAGATGTTGGACTCATCCTATAGGTGTAACTGTTGGACTCATCCTATAGGTGTAACTGTTGGACTCATCCTATAGGTGTAACTGTTGGACTCATCCTATAGGTGTAACTGTTGGACTCATCCTATAGGTGTAACTGTTGGACTCATCCTATAGGTGTAACTGTTGGACTCATCCTATATGTGTAACTGTTGGACTCATCCTATAGGTGTAACTGTTGGACTCATCCTGTAGGTGTAACTGTTGAACTCATCCTATAGGTGTAACTGTTGGACTCATCCTATAGGTGTAACTGTTGGACTCATCCTAAAGGTGTAACTGTTGGACTCATCCTATAGGTGTAACTGTTGGACTCATCCTATAGGTGTAACTGTTGGACTCATCCTATAGGTGTAGATGTTGGACTCATCCTATAGGTGTAACTGTTGGACTCATCCTGTAGGTGTAACTGTCGGACTCATCCTATAGGTGTAGATGTTGGACTCATCCTATAGGTGTAACTGTTGGACTCATCCTATAGGTGTCACTGTTGGACTCATCCTATAGGTGTAACTGTTGGACTCATCCTATAGGTGTCACTGTTGGACTCATCCTGTAGGTGTCACTGTTGGACTCATCCTAAAGGTGTCACTGTTGGACTCATCCTATAGGTGTCACTGTTGGACTCATCCTATAGGTCCAACTGTTGGACTCATCCTGTAGGTGTCACTGTTGGACTCATCCTATAGGTGTAACTGTTGGACTCATCCTATAGGTGTAACTGTTGGACTCATCCTATAGGTGTAGATGTTGGACTCATCCTGTAGGTGTAACTGTTGGACTCATCCTATAGGTGTAACTGTTGGACTCATCCTATAGGTGTAACTGTTGGACTCATCCTATATGTGTAACTGTTGGACTCATCCTATAGGTCTAACTAGGACTCATCCTATTGGTGTAACTGTTGGACTCATCCGGTAGGTGTCACTGTTGGACTCATCCTATAGGTGTAACTGTTGGACTCATCCTATAGGTGTAACTGTTGGACTCATCCTATAGGTGTAGATGTTGGACTCATCCTATAGGTGTAACTGTTGGACTCATCCTGTAGGTGTCACTGTTGGACTCATCCTATAGGTGTAACTGTTGGACTCATCCTAAAGGTGTAACTGTTGGACTCATCCTATAGGTGTAACTGTTGGACTCATCCTATAGGTGTAGATGTTGGACTCATCCTATAGGTGTAACTGTTGGACTCATCCTGTAGGTGTAACTGTTGGACTCATCCTATAGGTGTAACTGTTGGACTCATCCTATAGGTGTAGATGTTGGACTCATCCTATTGGTGTAACTGTTGGACTCATCCTATAGGTGTAACTGTTGGACTCATCCTATATGTGTAACTGTTGGACTCATCCTATAGGTGTAACTGTTGGACTCATCCTATAGGTGTAGATGTTGGACTCATCCTATTGGTGTAACTGTTGGACTCATCCTATAGGTGTAACTGTTGGACTCATCCTATAGGTGTAACTGTTGGACTCATCCTATAGGTGTAACTGTTGGACTCATCCTGTAGGTGTAACTGTTGGACTCATCCTATAGGTGTAACTGTTGGACTCATCCTATAGGTGTAACTGTTGGACTCATCCTATAGGTGTAGCTGTTGGACTCATCCTATAGGTGTAACTGTTTGGACTCATCCTGTAGGTGTAACTTTCGGAATCATCCTATAGGTGTAGCTGTTGGACTCATCCTATAGGTGTAACTGTTGGACTCATCCTATAGGTGTCACTGTTGGACTCATCCTATAGGTGTAACTGTTGGACTCATCCTATAGGTGTCACTGTTGGACTCATCCTGTAGGTGTCACTGTTGGACTCATCCTATAGGTGTCACTGTTGGACTCATCCTATAGGTGTCACTGTTGGACTCATCCTATAGGTGTAACTGTTGGACTCATCCTATAGGTGTCACTGTTGGACTCATCCTATAGGTGTAACTGTTGGACTCATCCTATAGGTGTAACTGTTGGACTCATCCTATAGGTGTAGATGTTGGACTCATCCTGTAGGTGTAACTGTTGGACTCATCCTATAGGTCTAACTGTTGGACTCATCCTATAGGTGTAACTGTTGGACTCATCCTATAGGTGTAGATGTTGGACTCATCCTGTAGGTGTCACTGTTGGACTCATCCTATAGGTGTAACTGTTGGACTCATCCTATAGGTGTAGATGTTGGACTCATCCTATAGGTGTAACTGTTGGACTCATCCTATAGGTGTAACTGTTGGACTCATCCTATAGGTGTAACTGTTGGACTCATCCTATATGTGTAACTGTTGGACTCATCCTATAGGTGTAACTGTTGGACTCATCCTATAGGTGTAGATGTTGGACTCATCCTATAGGTGTAACTGTTGGACTCATCCTATAGGTGTAACTGTTGGACTCATCCTATAGGTCCAACTGTTGGACACATCCTATAGGTGTAACTGTTGGACTCATCCTATAGGTGTAACTGTTGGACTCATCCTATAGGTGTAACTGTTGGACTCATCCTATAGGTGTAGATGTTGGACTCATCCTATAGGTGTAACTGTTGGACTCATCCTATAGGTGTAACTGTTGGACTCATCCTATAGGTGTAACTGTTGGACTCATCCTATAGGTGTAACTGTTGGACTCATCCTATAGGTGTAACTGTTGGACTCATCCTATAGGTGTAACTGTTGGACTCATCCTATAGGTGTAACTGTTGGACTCACCCTAAAGGTGTAACTGTTGGACTCATCCTATAGGTGTAGATGTTGGACTCATCCTATATGTGTAACTGTTGGACTCATCCTATAGGTGTAGATGTTGGACTCATCCTATAGGTGTAACTGTTGGACTCATCCTATAGGTGTAACTGTTGGACTCACCCTAAAGGTGTAACTGTTGGACTCATCCTATAGGTCCAACTGTTGGACTCATCCTGTAGGTGACACTGTTGGACTCATCCTATAGGTGTAACTGTTGGACTCATCCTGTAGGTGTAACTGTTGGACTCATCCTATAGGTGTAACTGTTGGACACATCCTGTAGGTGTCACTGTTGGACTCATCCTATAGGTGTAACTGTTGGACTCATCCTGTAGGTGTAACTGTTGGACTCATCCTATAGGTGTAACTGTTGGACTCATCCTATAGGTGTAGATGTTGGACTCATCCTATTGGTGTAACTGTTGGACTCATCCTATAGGTGTAACTGTTGGACTCATCCTATATGTGTAACTGTTGGACTCATCCTATAGGTCTAACTAGGACTCATCCTATTGGTGTAACTGTTGGACTCATCCGGTAGGTGTCACTGTTGGACTCATCCTATAGGTGTAACTGTTGGATTCATCCTATAGGTGTAACTGTTGGACTCATCCTATAGGTGTAGATGTTGGACTCATCCTATTGGTCTAACTGTTGGACTCATCCTGTAGGTGTCACTGTTGGACTCATGCTATAGGTGTAACTGTTTGACTCATCCTAAAGGTGTAACTGTTGGACTCATCCTATAGGTGTAACTGTTGGACTCATCCTATAGGTGTAGATGTTGGACTCATCCTATAGGTGTAACTGTTGGACTCATCCTGTAGGTGTAACTGTTGGACTCATCCTATAGGTGTAACTGTTGGACTCATCCTATAGGTGTAGATGTTGGACTCATCCTATTGGTGTAACTGTTGGACTCATCCTATAGGTGTAACTGTTGGACTCATCCTATAGGTGTAACTGTTGGACTCATCCTATAGGTGTAACTGTTGGACTCATCCTATAGGTGTATATGTTGGACTCATCCTATAGGTGTAACTGTTGGACTCATCCTGTAGGTGTAACTTTGGACTCATCCTATAGGTGTAACTGTTGGACTCATCCTATAGGTGTAACTGTTGGACTCATCCTATAGGTGTCACTGTTGGACTCATCCTGTAGGTGTCACTGTTGGACTCATCCTATAGGTGTCACTGTTGGACTCATCCTGTAGGTGTCACTGTTGGACTCATCCAATAGGTGTAACTGTTGGACTCATCCTATAGGTGTAGATGTTGGACTCGTCCTATAGGTGTAACTGTTGGACTCATGCTATAGGTGTAACTGTTGGACTCATCCTATAGGTGTAGCTGTTGGACTCATCCTGTAGGTGTAACTGTTGGACTCATCCTATAGGTCTAACTGTTGGACTCATCCTATAGGTGTAACTGTTGGACTCATCCTATAGGTGTAGCTGTTGGACTCATCCTGTAGGTGTCACTGTTGGACTCATCCTATAGGTGTAACTGTTGGACTCGTCCTATAGGTGTAACTGTTGGACTCATCCTATAGGTGTAACTGTTGGACTCATCCTATAGGTGTAGATGTTGGACTCATCCTGTAGGTGTAACTGTTGGACTCATCCTATAGGTGTAACTGTTGGACTCATCCTATAGGTGTAACTGTTGGACTCATCCTATAGGTGTAGATGTTGGACTCATCCTGTAGGTGTCACTGTTGGACTCATCCTATAGGTGTAACTGTTGGACTCATCCTATAGGTGTAGATGTTGGACTCATCCTATAGGTGTAACTGTTGGACTCATCCTATAGGTGTAACTGTTGGACTCATCCTATAGGTGTAACTGTTGGACTCATCCTATAGGTGTCACTGTTGGACTCATCCTGTAGGTGTAACTGTTGGACTCATCCTATAGGTGTCACTGTTGGACTCATCCTGTAGGTGTCACTGTTGGACTCATCCTATAGGTGTAACTGTTGGACTCATCCTATAGGTGTAGACTGTTGGACTCATCCTATAGGTGTAACTGTTGGACTCATGCTATAGGTGTAACTGTTGGACTCATCCTATAGGTGTAGATGTTGGACTCATCCTGTAGGTGTAACTGTTGGACTCATCCTATAGGTGTATCTGTTGGACTCATCCTATAGGTGTAACTGTTGGACTCATCCTATAGGTGTAGATGTTGGACTCATCCTGTAGGTGTAACTGTTGGACTCATCCTATAGGCCTAACTGTTGGACTCATCCTATAGGTGTAACAGTTGGACTCATCCTATAGGTGTAGCTGTTGGACTCATCCTGTAGGTGTCACTGTTGGACTCATCCTATAGGTGTAGATGTTGGACTCATCCTATAGGTGTAACTGTTGGACTCATCCTATAGGTGTAACTGTTGGACTCATCCTATAGGTGTAACTGTTGGACTCATCCTATAGGTGTAACTGTTGGACTCATCCTATAGGTGTAACTGTTGGACTCATCCTATAGGTGTAACTGTTGGACTCATCCTATAGGTGTAGATGTTGGACTCATCCTATAGGTGTAACTTTTGGACTCATCCTGTAGGTGTAACTGTCGGACTCATCCTATAGGTGTAGCTGTTGGACTCATCCTATAGGTGTAACTGTTGGACTCATCCTATAGGTGTCACTGTTGGACTCATCCTATAGGTGTAACTGTTGGACTCATCCTATATGTGTAACTGCTGGACTCATCCTATAGGTGTAGATGTTGGACTCATCCTATAGGTGTAACTGTTGGACTCATCCTATAGGTGTAGATGTTGGACTCATCCTATAGGTGTAACTGTTGGACTCATCCTAAAGGTGTAACTGTTGGACTCATCCTATAGGTGTAACTGTTGGACTCATCCTATAGGTGTAACTGTTGGACTCATCCTATAGGTGTAGATGTTGGACTCATCCTATAGGTGTAACTTTTGGACTCATCCTGTAGGTGTAACTTTCGGAATCATCCTATAGGTGTAGATGTTGGACTCATCCTATAGGTGTAACTGTTGGACTCATCCTATAGGTGTCACTGTTGGACTCATCCTATAGGTGTAACTGTTGGACTCCTCCTATAGGTGTCACTGTTGGACTCATCCTGTAGGTGTCACTGTTGGACTCATCCTATAGGTGTCACTGTTGGACTCATCCTATAGGTGTCACTGTTGGACTCATCCTATAGGTGTAGATGTTGGACTCATCCTATAGGTGTAACTGTTGGACTCGTCCTATAGGTGTAACTGTTGGACTCATGCAATAGGTGTAACTGTTGGACTCATCCTATAGGTGTAGATGTTGGACTCATCCTGTAGGTGTAACTGTTGGACTCATCCTATAGGTCTAACTGTTGGACTCATCCTATAGGTGTAACTGTTGGACTCATCCTATATGTGTAACTGTTGGACTCATCCTATAGGTCTAACTAGGACTCATCCTATTGGTGTAACTGTTGGACTCATCCGGTAGGTGTCACTGTTGGACTCATCCTATAGGTGTAACTTTTGGACTCATCCTATAGGTGTAACTGTTGGACTCATCCTATAGGTGTAGATGTTGGACTCATCCTATAGGTCTAACTGTTGGACTCATCCTGTAGGTGTCACTGTTGGACTCATCCTATAGGTGTAACTGTTTGACTCATCCTAAAGGTGTAACTGTTAGACTCATCCTATAGGTGTAACTGTTGGACTCATCCTATAGGTGTAGATGTTGGACTCATCCTATAGGTGTAACTGTTGGACTCATCCTGTAGGTGTAACTGTTGGACTCATCCTATAGGTGTAACTGTTGGACTCATCCTATAGGTGTAGATGTTGGACTCATCCTATTGGTGTAACTGTTGGACTCATCCTATAGGTGTAACTGTTGGACTCATCCTATATGTGTAACTGTTGGACTCATCCTATAGGTGTAACTGTTGGACTCATCCTATAGGTGTAGATGTTGGACTCATCCTATTGGTGTAACTGTTGGACTCATCCTATAGGTGTAACTGTTGGACTCATCCTATATGTGTAACTGTTGGACTCATCCTATAGGTGTAACTGTTGGACTCATCCTGTAGGTGTAACTGTTGAACTCATCCTATAGGTGTAACTGTTGGACTCATCCTATAGGTGTAACTGTTGGACTCATCCTATAGGTGTAGATGTTGGACTCATCCTATAGGTGTAACTTTTGGACTCATCCTGTAGGTGTAACTTTCGGAATCATCCTATAGGTGTAGATGTTGGACTCATCCTATAGGTGTAACTGTTGGACTCATCCTATAGGTGTCACTGTTGGACTCATCCTATAGGTGTAACTGTTGGACTCCTCCTATTGGTGTCACTGTTGGACTCATCCTGTAGGTGTCACTGTTGGACTCATCCTATAGGTGTCACTGTTGGACTCATCCTATAGGTGTCACTGTTGGACTCATCCTATAGGTGTAGATGTTGGACTCATCCTATAGGTGTAACTGTTGGACTCGTCCCTATAGGTGTAACTGTTGGACTCATCCAATAGGTGTAACTGTTGGACTCATCCTATAGGTGTAGATGTTGGACTCATCCTGTAGGTGTAACTGTTGGACTCATCCTATAGGTCTAACTGTTGGACTCATCCTATAGGTGTAACTGTTGGACTCATCCTATAGGTGTAGATGTTGGACTCATCCTGTAGGTGTCACTGTTGGACTCATCCTATAGGTGTAACTGTTGGACTCATCCTATAGGTGTAGATGTTGGACTCATCCTATAGGTGTAACTGTTGGACTCATCCTATAGGTGTAACTGTTGGACTCATCCTATAGGTGTAACTGTTGGACTCATCCTATATGTGTAACTGTTGGACTCATCCTATAGGTGTAACTGTTGGACTCATCCTATAGGTGTAGATGTTGGACTCATCCTATAGGTGTAACTGTTGGACTCATCCTATAGGTGTAACTGTTGGACTCATCCTATAGGTCCAACTGTTGGACACATCCTATAGGTGTAACTGTTGGACTCATCCTATATTGGTGTAACTGTTGGACTCATCCTATAGGTGTAACTGTTGGACTCATCCTATAGGTGTAGATGTTGGACTCATCCTATAGGTGTAACTGTTGGACTCATCCTATAGGTGTAACTGTTGGACTCATCCTATAGGTGTAGATGTTGGACTCATCCTATATGTGTAACTGTTGGACTCATCCTATAGGTGTAGATGTTGGACCCATCCTATAGGTGTAACTGTTGGACTCATCCTATAGGTGTAACTGTTGGACTCACCCTAAAGGTGTAACTGTTGGACTCATCCTATAGGTGTGGATGTTGGACTCATCCTATAGGTGTAACTGTTGGACTCATCCTATAGGTGTAGATGTTGGACTCATCCTATAGGTGTAAATGTTGGACTCATCCTATAGGTGTAACTGTTGGACTCACCCTAAAGGTGTAACTGTTGGACTCATCCTATAGGTCCAACTGTTGGACTCATCCTGTAGGTGACACTGTTGGACTCATCCTATAGGTGTAACTGTTGGACTCATCCTGTAGGTGTAACTGTTGGACTCATCCTATAGGTGTAACTGTTGGACACATCCTGTAGGTGTCACTGTTGGACTCATCCTATAGGTGTAACTGTTGGACTCATCCTGTAGGTGTAACTGTTGGACTCATCCTATAGGTGTAACTGTTGGACTCATCCTATAGGTGTAGATGTTGGACTCATCCTATTGGTGTAACTGTTGGACTCATCCTATAGGTGTAACTGTTGGACTCATCCTATATGTGTAACTGTTGGACTCATCCTATAGGTCTAACTAGGACTCATCCTATTGGTGTAACTGTTGGACTCATCCGGTAGGTGTCACTGTTGGACTCATCCTATAGGTGTAACTGTTGGACTCATCCTATAGGTGTAACTGTTGGACTCATCCTATAGGTGTAGATGTTGGACTCATCCTATAGGTCTAACTGTTGGACTCATCCTGTAGGTGTCACTGTTGGACTCATCCTATAGGTGTAACTGTTTGACTCATCCTAAAGGTGTAACTGTTGGACTCATCCTATAGGTGTAACTGTTGGACTCATCATATAGGTGTAGATGTTGGACTCATCCTATAGGTGTAACTGTTGGACTCATCCTGTAGGTGTAACTGTTGGACTCATCCTATAGGTGTAACTGTTGGACTCATCCTATAGGTGTAGATGTTGAACTCATCCTATTGGTGTAACTGTTGGACTCATCCTAAAGGTGTAACTGTTGGACTCATCCTATAGGTGTAACTGTTGGACTCATCCTATAGGTGTAACTGTTGGACTCATCCTATAGGTGTATATGTTGGACTCATCCTATAGGTGTAACTGTTGGACTCATCCTGTAGGTGTAACTTTCGGACTCATCCTATAGGTGTAGATGTTGGACTCATCCTATAGGTGTAACTGTTGGACTCATCCTATAGGTGTCACTGTTGGACTCATCCTGTAGGTGTCACTGTTGGACTCATCCTATAGGTGTCACTGTTGGACTCATCCTGTAGGTGTCACTGTTGGACTCATCCAATAGGTGTAACTGTTGGACTCATCCTATAGGTGTAGATGTTGGACTCGTCCTATAGGTGTAACTGTTGGACTCATCCAATAGGTGTAACTGTTGGACTCATCCTATAGGTGTAGATGTTGGACTCATCCTGTAGGTGTAACTGTTGGACTCATCCTATAGGTCTAACTGTTGGACTCATCCTATAGGTGTAACTGTTGGACTCATCCTATAGGTGTAGATGTTGGACTCATCCTGTAGGTGTAACTGTTGGACTCATCCTATAGGTCTAACTGTTGGACTCATCCTATAGGTGTAATTGTTGGACTCATCCTATAGGTGTAGATGTTGGACTCATCCTGTAGGTGTCACTGTTGGACTCATCCTATAGGTGTAACTGTTGGACTCGTCCTATAGGTGTAACTGTTGGACTCATGCAATAGGTGTAACTGTTGGACTCATCCTATAGGTGTAGATGTTGGACTCATCCTGTAGGTGTAACTGTTGGACTCATCCTATAGGTCTAACTGTTGGACTCATCCTATAGGTGTAACTGTTGGACTCATCCTATAGGTGTAGATGTTGGACTCATCCTGTAGGTGTCACTGTTGGACTCATCCTATAGGTGTAACTGTTGGACTCATCCTATAGGTGTAGATGTTGGACTCATCCTATAGGTGTAACTGTTGGACTCATCCTATAGGTGTAACTGTTGGACTCATCCTATAGGTGTAGATGTTGGACTCATCCTATAGGTGTATCTGTTGGACTCATCCTATAGGTGTCACTGTTGGACTCATCCTGTAGGTGTCACTGTTGGACTCATCCTATAGGTGTAACTGTTGGACTCATCCTGTAGGTGTCACTGTTGGACTCATCCTATAGGTGTAACTGTTGGACTCATCCTATAGGTGTAGATGTTGGACTCGTCCTATAGGTGTAACTGTTGGACTCATCCAATAGGTGTAACTGTTGGACTCATCCTATAGGTGTAGATGTTGGACTCATCCTGTAGGTGTAACTGTTGGACTCATCCTATAGGTCTATCTGTTGGACTCATCCTATAGGTGTAACTGTTGGACTCATCCTATAGGTGTAGATGTTGGACTCATCCTGTAGGTGTAACTGTTGGACTCATCCTATAGGTCTAACTGTTGGACTCATCCTATAGGTGTAATTGTTGGACTCATCCTATAGGTGTAGATGTTGGACTCATCCTGTAGGTGTCACTGTTGGACTCATCCTATAGGTGTAGATGTTGGACTCATCCTATTGGTGTAACTGTTGGACTCATCCTATAGGTGTAACTGTTGGACTCATCCTATATGTGTAACTGTTGGACTCATCCTATAGGTGTAACTGTTGGACTCATCCTGTAGGTGTAACTGTTGAACTCATCCTATAGGTGTAACTGTTGGACTCATCCTATAGGTGTAACTGTTGGACTCATCCTATAGGTGTAGATGTTGGACTCATCCTATAGGTGTAACTTTTGGACTCATCCTGTAGGTGTAACTTTCGGAATCATCCTATAGGTGTAGATGTTGGACTCATCCTATAGGTGTAACTGTTGGACTCATCCTATAGGTGTCACTGTTGGACTCATCCTATAGGTGTAACTGTTGGACTCATCCTATATGTGTAACTGCTGGACTCATCCTATAGGTGTAGATGTTGGACTCATCCTATAGGTGTAACTGTTGGACTCATCCTATAGGTGTAGATGTTGGACTCATCCTATAGGTGTAACTGTTGGACTCATCCTAAAGGTGTAACTGTTGGACTCATCCTATAGGTGTAACTGTTGGACTCATCCTATAGGTGTAGATGTTGGACTCATCCTATAGGTGTAACTTTTGGACTCATCCTGTAGGTGTAACTTTCGGAATCATCCTATAGGTGTAGATGTTGGACTCATCCTATAGGTGTAACTGTTGGACTCATCCTATAGGTGTCACTGTTGGACTCATCCTATAGGTGTAACTGTTGGACTCCTCCTATAGGTGTCACTGTTGGACTCATCCTGTAGGTGTCACTGTTGGACTCATCCTATAGGTGTCACTGTTGGACTCATCCTATAGGTGTCACTGTTGGACTCATCCTATAGGTGTAGATGTTGGGCTCATCCTATAGGTGTAACTGTTGGACTCGTCCTATAGGTGTAACTGTTGGACTCATGCAATAGGTGTAACTGTTGGACTCATCCTATAGGTGTAGATGTTGGACTCATCCTGTAGGTGTAACTGTTGGACTCATCCTATAGGTCTAACTGTTGGACTCATCCTATAGGTGTAACTGTTGGACTCATCCTATATGTGTAACTGTTGGACTCATCCTATAGGTCTAACTAGGACTCATCCTATTGGTGTAACTGTTGGACTCATCCGGTAGGTGTCACTGTTGGACTCATCCTATAGGTGTAACTGTTGGACTCATCCTATAGGTGTAACTGTTGGACTCATCCTATAGGTGTAGATGTTGGACTCATCCTATAGGTCTAACTGTTGGACTCATCCTGTAGGTGTCACTGTTGGACTCATCCTATAGGTGTAACTGTTTGACTCATCCTAAAGGTGTAACTGTTAGACTCATCCTATAGGTGTAACTGTTGGACTCATCCTATAGGTGTAGATGTTGGACTCATCCTATAGGTGTAACTGTTGGACTCATCCTGTAGGTGTAACTGTTGGACTCATCCTATAGGTGTAACTGTTGGACTCATCCTATAGGTGTAGATGTTGGACTCATCCTATTGGTGTAACTGTTGGATTCATCCTATAGGTGTAACTGTTGGACTCATCCTATATGTGTAACTGTTGGACTCATCCTATAGGTGTAACTGTTGGACTCATCCTATAGGTGTAGATGTTGGACTCATCCTATTGGTGTAACTGTTGGACTCATCCTATAGGTGTAACTGTTGGACTCATCCTATATGTGTAACTGTTGGACTCATCCTATAGGTGTAACTGTTGGACTCATCCTGTAGGTGTAACTGTTGGACTCATCCTATAGGTGTAACTGTTGGACTCATCCTATAGGTGTAACTGTTGGACTCATCCTATAGGTGTAGATGTTGGACTCATCCTATAGGTGTAACTTTTGGACTCATCCTGTAGGTGTAACTTTCGGAATCATCCTATAGGTGTAGATGTTGGACTCATCCTATAGGTGTAACTGTTGGACTCATCCTATAGGTGTCACTGTTGGACTCATCCTATAGGTGTAACTGTTGGACTCCTCCTATAGGTGTCACTGTTGGACTCATCCTGTAGGTGTCACTGTTGGACTCATCCTATAGGTGTCACTGTTGGACTCATCCTATAGGTGTCACTGTTGGACTCATCCTATAGGTGTAGATGTTGGACTCATCCTATAGGTGTAACTGTTGGACTCGTCCTATAGGTGTAACTGTTGGACTCATGCAATAGGTGTAACTGTTGGACTCATCCTATAGGTGTAGATGTTGGACTCATCCTGTAGGTGTAACTGTTGGACTCATCCTATAGGTCTAACTGTTGGACTCATCCTATAGGTGTAACTGTTGGACTCATCCTATAGGTGTAGATGTTGGACTCATCCTGTAGGTGTCACTGTTGGACTCATCCTATAGGTGTAACTGTTGGACTCATCCTATAGGTGTAGATGTTGGACTCATCCTATAGGTGTAACTGTTGGACTCATCCTATAGGTGTAACTGTTGGACTCATCCTATAGGTGTAACTGTTGGACTCATCCTATATGTGTAACTGTTGGACTCATCCTATAGGTGTAACTGTTGGACTCATCCTATAGGTGTAGATGTTGGACTCATCCTATAGGTGTAACTGTTGGACTCATCCTATAGGTGTAACTGTTGGACTCATCCTATAGGTCCAACTGTTGGACACATCCTATAGGTGTAACTGTTGGACTCATCCTATATTGGTGTAACTGTTGGACTCATCCTATAGGTGTAACTGTTGGACTCATCCTATAGGTGTAGATGTTGGACTCATCCTATAGGTGTAACTGTTGGACTCATCCTATAGGTGTAACTGTTGGACTCATCCTATAGGTGTAGATGTTGGACTGATCCTATATGTGTAACTGTTGGACTCATCCTATAGGTGTAGATGTTGGACTCATCCTATAGGTGTAACTGTTGGACTCATCCTATAGGTGTAACTGTTGGACTCACCCTAAAGGTGTAACTGTTGGACTCATCCTATAGGTGTGGATGTTGGACTCATCCTATATGTGTAACTGTTGGACTCATCCTATAGGTGTAGATGTTGGACTCATCCTATAGGTGTAAATGTTGGACTCATCCTATAGGTGTAACTGTTGGACTCACCCTAAAGGTGTAACTGTTGGACTCATCCTATAGGTCCAACTGTTGGACTCATCCTGTAGGTGACACTGTTGGACTCATCCTATAGGTGTAACTGTTGGACTCATCCTGTAGGTGTAACTGTTGGACTCATCCTATAGGTGTAACTGTTGGACACATCCTGTAGGTGTCACTGTTGGACTCATCCTATAGGTGTAACTGTTGGACTCATCCTGTAGGTGTAACTGTTGGACTCATCCTATAGGTGTAACTGTTGGACTCATCCTATAGGTGTAGATGTTGGACTCATCCTATTGGTGTAACTGTTGGACTCATCCTATAGGTGTAACTGTTGGACTCATCCTATATGTGTAACTGTTGGACTCATCCTATAGGTCTAACTAGGACTCATCCTATTGGTGTAACTGTTGGACTCATCCGGTAGGTGTTACTGTTGGACTCATCCTATAGGTGTAACTGTTGGACTCATCCTATAGGTGTAACTGTTGGACTCATCCTATAGGTGTAGGTGTTGGACTCATCCTATAGGTCTAACTGTTGGACTCATCCTGTAGGTGTCACTGTTGGACTCATCCTATAGGTGTAACTGTTTGACTCATCCTAAAGGTGTAACTGTTGGACTCATCCTATAGGTGTAACTGTTGGACTCATCATATAGGTGTAGATGTTGGACTCATCCTATAGGTGTAACTGTTGGACTCATCCTGTAGGTGTAACTGTTGGACTCATCCTATAGGTGTAACTGTTGGACTCATCCTATAGGTGTAGATGTTGAACTCATCCTATTGGTGTAACTGTTGGACTCATCCTAAAGGTGTAACTGTTGGACTCATCCTATAGGTGTAACTGTTAGACTCATCCTATAGGTGTAACTGTTGGACTCATCCTATAGGTGTATATGTTGGACTCATCCTATAGGTGTAACTGTTGGACTCATCCTGTAGGTGTAACTTTCGGACTCATCCTATAGGTGTAGATGTTGGACTCATCCTATAGGTGTAACTGTTGGACTCATCCTATAGGTGTCACTGTTGGACTCATCCTGTAGGTGTCACTGTTGGACTCATCCTATAGGTGTCACTGTTGGACTCATCCTGTAGGTGTCACTGTTGGACTCATCCAATAGGTGTAACTGTTGGACTCATCCTATAGGTGTAGATGTTGGACTCGTCCTATAGGTGTAACTGTTGGACTCATCCAATAGGTGTAACTGTTGGACTCATCCTATAGGTGTAGATGTTGGACTCATCCTGTAGGTGTAACTGTTGGACTCATCCTATAGGTGTATCTGTTGGACTCATCCTATAGGTGTAACTGTTGGACTCATCCTATAGGTGTAGATGTTGGACTCATCCTGTAGGTGTAACTGTTGGACTCATCCTATAGGTCTAACTGTTGGACTCATCCTATAGGTGTAATTGTTGGACTCATCCTATAGGTGTAGATGTTGGACTCATCCTGTAGGTGTCACTGTTGGACTCATCCTATAGGTGTAACTGTTGGACTCGTCCTATAGGTGTAACTGTTGGACTCATGCAATAGGTGTAACTGTTGGACTCATCCTATAGGTGTAGATGTTGGACTCATCCTGTAGGTGTAACTGTTGGACTCATCCTATAGGTCTAACTGTTGGACTCATCCTATAGGTGTAACTGTTGGACTCATCCTATAGGTGTAGATGTTGGACTCATCCTGTAGGTGTCACTGTTGGACTCATCCTATAGGTGTAACTGTTGGACTCATCCTATAGGTGTAGATGTTGGACTCATCCTATAGGTGTAACTGTTGGACTCATCCTATAGGTGTAACTGTTGGACTCATCCTATAGGTGTAGATGTTGGACTCATCCTATAGGTGTATCTGTTGGACTCATCCTATAGGTGTCACTGTTGGACTCATCCTGTAGGTGTCACTGTTGGACTCATCCTATAGGTGTCACTGTTGGACTCATCCTGTAGGTGTCACTGTTGGACTCATCCAATAGGTGTAACTGTTGGACTCATCCTATAGGTGTAGATGTTGGACTCGTCCTATAGGTGTAACTGTTGGACTCATGCAATAGGTGTAACTGTTGGACTCATCCTATAGGTGTAGATGTTGGACTCATCCTGTAGGTGTAACTGTTGGACTCATCCTATAGGTCTATCTGTTGGACTCATCCTATAGGTGTAACTGTTGGACTCATCCTATAGGTGTAGATGTTGGACTCATCCTGTAGGTGTAACTGTTGGACTCATCCTATAGGTCTAACTGTTGGACTCATCCTATAGGTGTAATTGTTGGACTCATCCTATAGGTGTAGATGTTGGACTCATCCTGTAGGTGTCACTGTTGGACTCATCCTATAGGTGTAACTGTTGGACTCGTCCTATAGGTGTAACTGTTGGACTCATGCAATAGGTGTAACTGTTGGACTCATCCTATAGGTGTAGATGTTGGACTCATCCTGTAGGTGTAACTGTTGGACTCATCCTATAGGTCTAACTGTTGGACTCATCCTATAGGTGTAACTGTTGGACTCATCCTATAGGTGTAGATGTTGGACTCATCCTGTAGGTGTCACTGTTGGACTCATCCTATAGGTGTAACTGTTGGACTCATCCTATAGGTGTAGATGTTGGACTCATCCTATAGGTGTAACTGTTGGACTCATCCTATAGGTGTAACTGTTGGACTCATCCTATAGGTGTAATTGTTGGACTCATCCTATATGTGTAACTGTTGGACTCATCCTATAGGTGTAACTGTTGGACTCATCCTATAGGTGTAGATGTTGGACTCATCCTATAGGTGTAACTGTTGGACTCATCCTATAGGTGTAACTGTTGGACTCATCCTATAGGTCCAACTGTTGGACACATCCTATAGGTGTAACTGTTGGACTCATCCTATATTGGTGTAACTGTTGGACTCATCCTATAGGTGTAACTGTTGGACTCATCCTATAGGTGTAGATGTTGGACTCATCCTATAGGTGTAACTGTTGGACTCATCCTATAGGTGTAACTGTTGGACTCATCCTATAGGTGTAGATGTTGGACTCATCCTATATGTGTAACTGTTGGACTCATCCTATAGGTGTAGATGTTGGACTCATCATATAGGTGTAACTGTTGGACTCATCCTATAGGTGTAACTGTTGGACTCACCCTAAAGGTGTAACTGTTGGACTCATCCTATAGGTCCAACTGTTGGACTCATCCTGTAGGTGTCACTGTTGGACTCATCCTATAGGTGTAACTGTTGGACTCATCTTGTAGGTGTAACTGTTGGACTCATCCTATAGGTGTAACTGTTGGACACATCCTGTAGGTGTCACTGTTGGACTCATCCTATAGGTGTAACTGTTGGACTCATCCTATAGGTGTAACTGTTGGACTCACCCTAAAGGTGTAACTGTTGGACTCATCCTATAGGTGTGGATGTTGGACTCATCCTATATGTGTAACTGTTGGACTCATCCTATAGGTGTAGATGTTGGACTCATCCTATAGGTGTAAATGTTGGACTCATCCTATAGGTGTAACTGTTGGACTCACCCTAAAGGTGTAACTGTTGGACTCATCCTATAGGTCCAACTGTTGGACTCATCCTGTAGGTGACACTGTTGGACTCATCCTATAGGTGTAACTGTTGGACTCATCCTGTAGGTGTAACTGTTGGACTCATCCTATAGGTGTAACTGTTGGACACATCCTGTAGGTGTCACTGTTGGACTCATCCTATAGGTGTAACTGTTGGACTCATCCTGTAGGTGTAACTGTTGGACTCATCCTATAGGTGTAACTGTTGGACTCATCCTATAGGTGTAGATGTTGGACTCATCCTATTGGTGTAACTGTTGGACTCATCCTATAGGTGTAACTGTTGGACTCATCCTATATGTGTAACTGTTGGACTCATCCTATAGGTCTAACTAGGACTCATCCTATTGGTGTAACTGTTGGACTCATCCGGTAGGTGTTACTGTTGGACTCATCCTATAGGTGTAACTGTTGGACTCATCCTATAGGTGTAACTGTTGGACTCATCCTATAGGTGTAGGTGTTGGACTCATCCTATAGGTCTAACTGTTGGACTCATCCTGTAGGTGTCACTGTTGGACTCATCCTATAGGTGTAACTGTTTGACTCATCCTAAAGGTGTAACTGTTGGACTCATCCTATAGGTGTAACTGTTGGACTCATCCTATAGGTGTAGATGTTGGACTCATCCTATAGGTGTAACTGTTGGACTCATCCTGTAGGTGTAACTGTTGGACTCATCCTATAGGTGTAACTGTTGGACTCATCCTATAGGTGTAGATGTTGAACTCATCCTATTGGTGTAACTGTTGGACTCATCCTAAAGGTGTAACTGTTGGACTCATCCTATAGGTGTAACTGTTGGACTCATCCTATAGGTGTAACTGTTGGACTCATCCTATAGGTGTATATGTTGGACTCATCCTATAGGTGTAACTGTTGGACTCATCCTGTAGGTGTAACTTTCGGACTCATCCTATAGGTGTAGATGTTGGACTCATCCTATAGGTGTAACTGTTGGACTCATCCTATAGGTGTCACTGTTGGACTCATCCTGTAGGTGTCACTGTTGGACTCATCCTATAGGTGTCACTGTTGGACTCATCCTGTAGGTGTCACTGTTGGACTCATCCAATAGGTGTAACTGTTGGACTCATCCTATAGGTGTAGATGTTGGACTCGTCCTATAGGTGTAACTGTTGGACTCATGCAATAGGTGTAACTGTTGGACTCATCCTATAGGTGTAGATGTTGGACTCATCCTGTAGGTGTAACTGTTGGACTCATCCTATAGGTCTATCTGTTGGACTCATCCTATAGGTGTAACTGTTGGACTCATCCTATAGGTGTAGATGTTGGACTCATCCTGTAGGTGTAACTGTTGGACTCATCCTATAGGTCTAACTGTTGGACTCATCCTATAGGTGTAACTGTTGGACTCATCCTATAGGTGTAGATGTTGGACTCATCCTGTAGGTGTCACTGTTGGACTCATCCTATAGGTGTAACTGTTGGACTCGTCCTATAGGTGTAACTGTTGGACTCATGCAATAGGTGTAACTGTTGGACTCATCCTATAGGTGTAGATGTTGGACTCATCCTGTAGGTGTAACTGTTGGACTCATCCTATAGGTCTAACTGTTGGACTCATCCTATAGGTGTAACTGTTGGACTCATCCTATAGGTGTAGATGTTGGACTCATCCTGTAGGTGTCACTGTTGGACTCATCCTATAGGTGTAACTGTTGGACTCATCCTATAGGTGTAGATGTTGGAGTCATCCTATAGGTGTAACTGTTGGACTCATCCTATAGGTGTAACTGTTGGACTCATCCTATAGGTGTAACTGTTGGACTCATCCTATATGTGTAACTGTTGGACTCATCCTATAGGTGTAACTGTTGGACTCATCCTATAGGTGTAGATGTTGGACTCATCCTATAGGTGTAACTGTTGGACTCATCCTATAGGTGTAACTGTTGGACTCATCCTATAGGTCCAACTGTTGGACACATCCTATAGGTGTAACTGTTGGACTCATCCTATATTGGTGTAACTGTTGGACTCATCCTATAGGTGTAACTGTTGGACTCATCCTATAGGTGTAGATGTTGGACTCATCCTATAGGTGTAACTGTTGGACTCATCCTATAGGTGTAACTGTTGGACTCATCCTATAGGTGTAGATGTTGGACTCATCCTATATGTGTAACTGTTGGACTCATCCTATAGGTGTAGATGTTGGACTCATCATATAGGTGTAACTGTTGGACTCATCCTATAGGTGTAACTGTTGGACTCACCCTAAAGGTGTAACTGTTGGACTCATCCTATAGGTCCAACTGTTGGACTCATCCTGTAGGTGTCACTGTTGGACTCATCCTATAGGTGTAACTGTTGGACTCATCCTGTAGGTGTAACTGTTGGACTCATCCTATAGGTGTAACTGTTGGACACATCCTGTAGGTGTCACTGTTGGACTCATCCTATAGGTGTAACTGTTGGACTCATCCTGTAGGTGTAACTGTTGGACTCATCCTATAGGTGTAACTGTTGGACTCATCCTATAGGTGTAGATGTTGGACTCATCCTATAGGTGTAACTGTTGGACTCATCCTATAGGTGTAACTGTTGGACTCATCCTATAGGTCCAACTGTTGGACACATCCTATAGGTGTAACTGTTGGACTCATCCTATATGTGTAACTGTTGGACTCATCCTATAGGTGTAACTGTTGGACTCATCCTATAGGTGTAGATGTTGGACTCATCCTATAGGTGTAACTGTTGGACTCATCCTATAGGTGTAACTGTTGGACTCATCCTATAGGTGTGGATGTTGGACTCATCCTATATGTGTAACTGTTGGACTCATCCTATAGGTGTAGATGTTGGACTCATCCTATAGGTGTAACTGTTGGACTCATCCTATAGGTGTAACTGTTGGACTCACCCTAAAGGTGTAACTGTTGGACTCATCCTATAGGTGCAACTGTTGGACTCATCCTGTAGGTGACACTGTTGGACTCATCCTATAGGTGTAACTGTTGGACTCATCCTGTAGGTGTAACTGTTGGACTCATCCTATAGGTGTAACTGTTGGACACAACCTGTAGGTGTCACTGTTGGACTCATCCTATAGGTGTAACTGTTGGACTCATCCTGTAGGTGTAACTGTTGGACTCATCCTATAGGTGTAACTGTTGGACTCATCCTATAGGTGTAGATGTTGGACTCATCCTATTGGTGTAACTGTTGGACTCATCCTATAGGTGTAACTGTTGGACTCATCCTATATGTGTAACTGTTGGACTCATCCTATAGGTCTAACTAGGACTCATCCTATTGGTGTAACTGTTGGACTCATCCGGTAGGTGTCACTGTTGGACTCATCCTATAGGTGTAACTGTTGGACTCATCCTATAGGTGTAACTGTTGGACTCATCCTATAGGTGTAGATGTTGGACTCATCCTATAGGTCTAACTGTTGGACTCATCCTGTAGGTGTCACTGTTGGACTCATCCTATAGGTGTAACTGTTTGACTCATCCTAAAGGTGTAACTGTTGGACTCATCCTATAGGTGTAACTGTTGGACTCATCCCATAGGTGTAGATGTTGGACTCATCCTATAGGTGTAACTGTTGGACTCATCCTGTAGGTGTAACTTTCGGACTCATCCTATAGGTGTAGATGTTGGACTCATCCTATAGGTGTAACTGTTGGACTCATCCTATAGGTGTCACTGTTGGACTCATCCTGTAGGTGTCACTGTTGGACTCATCCTATAGGTGTCACTGTTGGACTCATCCTGTAGGTGTCACTGTTGGACTCATCCAATAGGTGTAACTGTTGGACTCATCCTATAGGTGTAGATGTTGGACTCGTCCTATAGGTGTAACTGTTGGACTCATGCAATAGGTGTAACTGTTGGACTCATCCTATAGGTGTAGATGTTGGACTCATCCTGTAGGTGTAACTGTTGGACTCATCCTATAGGTCTATCTGTTGGACTCATCCTATAGGTGTAACTGTTGGACTCATCCTATAGGTGTAGATGTTGGACTCATCCTGTAGGTGTAACTGTTGGACTCATCCTATAGGTCTAACTGTTGGACTCATCCTATAGGTGTAATTGTTGGACTCATCCTATAGGTGTAGATGTTGGACTCATCCTGTAGGTGTCACTGTTGGACTCATCCTATAGGTGTAGATGTTGGACTCATCCTATAGGTGTAGATGTTGGACTCATCCTATAGTTGTAACTGTTGGACTCATCCTATAGGTGTAACTGTTGGACTCATCCTATAGGTGTAACTGTTGGACTCATCCTATAGGTGTAACTGTTGGACTCATCCTATAGGTGTAACTGTTGGACTCATCCTATAGGTGTAACTGTTGGACTCATCCTATAGGTCCAACTGTTGGACACATCCTATAGGTGTAACTGTTGGACTCATCCTGTAGGTGTAACTGTTGGACTCACCCTAAAGGTGTAACTGTTGGACTCATCCTATAGGTCCAACTGTTGGACTCATCCTGTAGGTGACACTGTTGGACTCATCCTATAGGTGTAACTGTTGGACTCATCCTGTAGGTGTAACTGTTGGACTCATCCTATAGGTGTAACTGTTGGACACATCCTGTAGGTGTCACTGTTGGACTCATCCTATAGGTGTAACTGTTGGACTCATCCTGTAGGTGTAACTGTTGGACTCATCCTATAGGTGTAACTGTTGGACTCATCCTATAGGTGTAGATGTTGGACTCATCCTATTGGTGTAACTGTTGGACTCATCCTATAGGTGTAACTGTTGGACTCATCCTATATGTGTAACTGTTGGACTCATCCTATAGGTCTAGCTGGGACTCATCCTATTGGTGTAACTGTTGGACTCATCCCGTAGGTGTCACTGTTGGACTCATCCTATAGGTGTAACTGTTGGACTCATCCTATAGGTGTAACTGTTGGACTCATCCTATAGGTGTAGATGTTGGACTCATCCTATAGGTCTAACTGTTGGACTCATCCTGTAGGTGTCACTGTTGGACTCATCCTATAGGTGTAACTGTTTGACTCATCCTAAAGGTGTAACTGTTGGACTCATCCTATAGGTGTAACTGTTGGACTCATCCTATAGGTGTAGATGTTGGACTCATCCTATAGGTGTAACTGTTGGACTCATCCTGTAGGTGTAACTTTCGGACTCATCCTATAGGTGTAGATGTTGGACTCATCCTATAGGTGTAACTGTTGGACTCATCCTATAGGTGTCACTGTTGGACTCATCCTGTAGGTGTCACTGTTGGACTCATCCTATAGGTGTCACTGTTGGACTCATCCTGTAGGTGTCACTGTTGGACTCATCCAATAGGTGTAACTGTTGGACTCATCCTATAGGTGTAGATGTTGGACTCGTCCTATAGGTGTAACTGTTGGACTCATCCAATAGGTGTAACTGTTGGACTCATCCTATAGGTGTAGATGTTGGACTCATCCTGTAGGTGTAACTGTTGGACTCATCCTATAGGTCTATCTGTTGGACTCATCCTATAGGTGTAACTGTTGGACTCATCCTATAGGTGTAGATGTTGGACTCATCCTGTAGGTGTAACTGTTGGACTCATCCTATAGGTCTAACTGTTGGACTCATCCTATAGGTGTAATTGTTGGACTCATCCTATAGGTGTAGATGTTGGACTCATCCTGTAGGTGTCACTGTTGGACTCATCCTATAGGTGTAGATGTTGGACTCATCCTATAGGTGTAGATGTTGGACTCATCCTATAGTTGTAACTGTTGGACTCATCCTATAGGTGTAACTGTTGGACTCATCCTATAGGTGTAACTGTTGGACTCATCCTATAGGTGTAACTGTTGGACTCATCCTATAGGTGTAGATGTTGGACTCATCCTATAGGTGTAACTGTTGGACTCATCCTATAGGTGTAACTGTTGGACTCATCCTATAGGTGTAACTGTTGGACTCATCCTATAGGTGTAACTGTTGGACTCATCCTATAGGTCCAACTGTTGGACACATCCTATAGGTGTAACTGTTGGACTCATCCTGTAGGTGTAACTGTTGGACTCATCCTATAGGTGTAACTGTTGGACTCATCCTATAGGTGTAGATGTTGGACTCATCCTGTAGGTGTAGATGTTGGACTCATCCTAAAGGTGTAACTGTTGGACTCATCCTAAAGGTGTAACTGTTGGACTCATCCTGTAGGTGTAACTGTTGGACTCATCCTATATGTGTAACTGTTGGACTCATCCTATAGGTGTAGATGTTGGACTCATCCTGTAGGTGTAGATGTTGGACTCATCCTAAAGGTGTAACTGTTGGACTCATCCTAAAGGTGTAACTGTTGGACTCATCCTAAAGGTGTAACTGTTGGACTCATCCTGTAGATGTAACTGTTGGACTCATCCTATAGGTGTAACTGTTGGACTCATCCTATAGGTGTAACTGTTGGACTCATCCTATAGGTCTAACTAGGACTCATCCTATTGGTGTAACTGTTGGACTCATCCTGTAGGTGTCACTGTTGGACTCATCCTATAGGTGTAACTGTTGGACTCATCCTATAGGTGTAACTGTTGGACTCATCCTATAGGTGTCACTGTTGGACTTATCCTGTAGGTGTAACTGTTGGACTCATCCTATAGGTGTAACTGTTGGACTCATCCTATAGGTGTTACTGTTGGACTCATCCTATAGGTGTAACTGTTGGACTCATCCTATAGGTCTAACTGTTGGACTCATCCTATAGGTGTTACTGTTGGACTCATCCTATAGGTCTAACTGTTGGACTCATCCTGTAGGTGTCACTGTTGGACTCATCCTATAGGTGTAACTGTTTGACTCATCCTAAAGGTGTAACTGTTGGACTCATCCTATAGGTGTAACTGTTGGACTCATCCTATAGGTGTAACTGTTGGACTCATCCTATAGGTGTAGATGTTGGACTCATCCTATAGGTGTAACTGTTGGACTCATCCTATAGGTGTAACTGTTGGACTCATCCTATAGGTGTAACTGTTGGACTCATCCTATAGGTGTAACTGTTGGACTCATCCTATAGGTGTAACTGTTGGACACATCCTATAGGTGTAAATGTTGGACTCATCCTATAGGTGTAACTGTTGGACACATCCTATAGGTGTAGATGTTGGACTCATCCTGTAGGTGTAACTGTTGGACTCATCCTATAGGTCTAACTAGGACTCATCCTATAGGTGTAACTGTTGGACTCATCCTATAGGTCTAACTAGGACTCATCCTGTGCAACGCGTTGTCTCTGGACTTTGTCGCTTTTTTACTCTTAATAACTATTTTATCAAACTCTGTATTTAACAAGTTTACCAAGATCTTAGTTTTGTCTTCACACAACTTTTTTTAGAATTCAACTTTGTCACCCCGGACGGTTTATCTGGACATAGATCTGCAGGACCTCCTCCGGCCGAAAAAAATATATAAAGGTAAGTAACATGATGCCCTCACATTGCAGTCACTGTACGCTTAATGTACAGAAGAACTACCGCCTTATGGTGAGGATAGCCGAGTTGCAAGCTCGGCTTCAGACGCAATCATTAGGCAAGGGCAATTTAAGTGTAGGAAAGGATGATACAGCGTCTGTGCCACCAGTAAGTACAGGTAGTAGTGTTAATCCCCCTGCACAGTCCCCGCAGCCGGACAATTTTCTCATGGCTTCTGGAAAGAAATGCTTTCAGCATGCTGAACCGGTGTCGCTCATTCAGCCTATATAAACTTTCAACCGGTTTTCCCCACTAAGCAACGAGTCGGAGTCAGAGCCCGTGCCTTCTCAGGTCTCTCCTCCACCCGTTACGGGGTCTAAGCCGCCGACGCCTCCCACCATTAGCTCTGACAAATTGGCGACTCCATTACCCGCAATATTAGACTTTAAAAAGTATCATCCAGCAATCATGCATTGTTTACCAGGGGGCAGGGCTACCGACGTAAAGGCTAATCTGAAGATGGTGCTAGCTGAGGCTAAAACGGGCTAGTGTAGATGCTATAGGGATATTGTTATCCACGTCGGCGTCAAAGATGTTAGGATGAAACGGTTAGTCACCAAGCGCAACGTAGCTTCAGCGTGTAACTTAACTAGAAAGATGTGTTGGCATCAAGTAATTGTCTCTGCCCCCCTCCCAGTTAGCTGGAGGGATGAGCTCTACAGCAGAGTCTCACAACTCAATCACTGGTTGAAAACTGTTTTCTGCCCCTCCCAAAATATAGAATTTGTAGATAACTGGCCCTCTTTCTGGGACTCACCCAGAAACAGGACCAAGCCTGGCCTGCTCAGGAGTGACGGACTCCATCTAAGCTGGAGGGGTGCTCTCATCTTATTTATCAAAACGGTTTTCTGCCCCTCCCAAAATATAGAATTTGTAGATAACTGGCCCTCTTTCTGGGACTCACCCAGGAACAGGACCAAGCCTGGTCTGCTCAGGAGTGACGGACTCCATCTAAGCTGGAGGGGTGCTCTCATCTTATTTATCAAAATAGACAGGGCTCTAAATCCTCTAGCTCCACAACGAGACAGGGTGCAGGCCAGGCAGCAGGCTGTTAGCCAGCCTGACAGCTTAGTGGAGTCTGCCACTAGCACAGTCAGTGTAGTCAGCTCAGCTTTCCCCATTGATACCGTGTCTGTGCCTCGATCTAGGTCGGGCAAAACTAAACATGGCGGTGTTCGCTGTTTCTGTATGATATGTTAGATTAAAGAATAAAGACAGACACAAATGTCAAGTTCAATAGCCATGTTCAAGCATTGTACAAGTCCCTACATATGGGGTCCGGGGAACAGCCCAGCTATTCGATTACAATTCAACAAGACTCCGTAACATTCGCCTTAGCAATCTCACTGGAATAAAGACCTCCTCCATTCCTGTGATTATTTTTTTTTAAATTGATAATATCTCATCTCAAAATAGGACTACTTAATGTTAGATCCCTCACTTCCAAGGCAGTCATAGTCAATGAACTAATCACTGATCATAACCTTGATGTGATTGGCCT